>NC_056735.1:1437857190-1438067190 GCF_019279795.1 Protopterus annectens | reverse complement strand
GGGACAGTGTCCTCAGCTACGTGAATCTTCAGTGGCCCTCATGGAAGGATATTCTGGAGAACCGCAGAACCAAAGCAGCTCTGCTTCTGGAGGCAGAATCTACTTTGTAATGAGCAATAAAGATATGAGCATTAGAAGAAGTAGCTACTGCATGGAAGTTCTAGACGAAAAGGTGGAAGAGGTTGACATTGATCTAATAGAATGTGCTTTAGGAGGCGTTGATAGTAAGAGTCCTTACTGAGTATAACCAAAAGAAATGCAAATCTGTAATCCATTTGGCCCAGGGTAACTTTAGAAAATGGTGATCCTAATCTGTTCAGTGAGAAACAAACAGCTGTTCCAATTTCCTGAAATATTTTGCAATGTGGAGATAAAAACATAGTTATTTATGTACATCTGTAAGATGTAGCATGTGATCTCTGTAATTATGAAAATTATGGAAGAAGACAGGCAAATGAACTATTTGACTGATATTCCATTCAGATGCTACCTTCAGTAAGAAGGATGGATTTGTTCATAAAGTGACCCCGTCTTTGTGAAAAATAATGTAAGGGGATTTGGAAGATAGAGCCTGGAGTTCAGAAATTCGCTTCACAGATGTAGTAGCTACTAGGAATGAAGCTTTCCATGACAAAAATTTTAAATCAGTCTTAGCTGTTGGTTCAAAGGGATGTTGAGTCAGCCCTTTTAGTATGACTGTTAAATCTCAAGGAGGTGATGGGTCTTTCACTGGTTGTCTAAATAAGAAGGTACCTTTTAGAAAAGCCTTGCACAAGTTCATAGAAGACAGTAAAGAGGAAATATTTTCTCCTGAATGAAAATTAGATAATCCTGCTAATTGCACTTTGACTGTAAGAAAACTAGCACCTACTTGAAAAATAGATGCTAAAAATTCTACCACAGATATAGGAGCAGTGAAAGTATCGATTTCCATTTGAAGAGCCCAAACAGAGACTCTTTTTCAGTTACTCCTGTAGATCTTCCTTGTAGGAGCTTTCTGGGAAGATAGAAGCATTTAATCTGGGGGTGAAAGCCTGGGCTGTATAGCTATTAATGGAACTGGAGTAACCATGTGGTCAGTTTGAGGCCTGAAATATTGGAATGCTTCATCCCAGAGGGATGAGAGAGAAAGTCTGGACTTGGGTCCAGTATTTATGGAGGATATTGGAGATAAGAGCAAAGGAAAGGGAACCACATTTGGCAAGGCCAAAAGGGAGCAATGATAACTGAGCTCTTCAACTGAAGCACTTTCTGGAAGAATTTTGGAATCCCAGGTAATGGGAGATGGGCATAACGGAGACCAGAGACCAACCATGAGCTACAGCATCTCTTGGTGACTCCCCCTGAGAGGGGGGATTAGGGCAAAGAACATGCTGCACTTGTTTTGGGAGAGATGCAAAGAGATCACAGCAAGGCTGGCCCCAATGGCAGAAAGTCCTTTCTGCCTCTGACTGATTGAGAGACCACTTGTGAGGCATCAAAATGGACCTGCAGAGTTTGACTGTTAGCACGATGGATTTCTCAAGTATGTGCATTGCCATAAGAAAGTGACTGGAGGAGATTGCCCACTGCCACACTCTCACTGCCTCTCAACAAAGGGGATAAGACTAGGTTTGCCCCTTTGTTGATGTACCATATCACAAACATGTTGTCGGTTTGTACCGCAATGATCCCTAGAGGAAGAACATTTTGAAAGGCCTGAAATATTAGTAGGACCACTCTCATCTCTAGGACATTGATATGCGAATTGGTCTCTTGGATGGACCACGTGCCTTCCATCAAGAAATGCCCCCCATTACATTTGGGAGGCATCTGTGGTTACCATGGCTACTGGAGGGGACAGAATATAAGGATGGCCTAGGTAAACTTTGTCTGACTGAATTCACCAACGAAGATGATCCTTTTGGACCACGTGCCTTCCATCAAGAAATGCCCCCCATTACATTTGAGAGACATCTGTGGTTACCATGGCTACTGGAGGGGACAGAATATAAGGATGGCCTAGGTAAACTTTGTCTGACTGAATTCACCAACGAAGATGATCCTTTCAGACTCGAGTGAGTTTGACTAGGAATGACTATGGATGATGCAGAATAGACCACTGAACAGCTAGAGTCCACTGAAGAACAGGTATATAAAAACTGACTTTTGGAACTAAGGTTGAAATGTGATTGTGCCCACACGATGTAAAAGAAAAGTTATCTGACTTACTGTGCTCAACTGAGTACCTATGAACTCCAGGCTCTGTACAGGTTGTAGATGAGATTTGGAGGTGTTGACTTGAAATGCCAAGCCTTTGACAACGTTGGAGCAAATAGTCCCTGGATTGCTCTAGGAGATGCTTGGTTGGGGCGGTGAGGAGCCAGTTGTCTAGATATGGAAACACTCCAGCAGTCTCAGGTGAACTGTACCACTGCCATATACTTGGTAAACACCCTGGGAGCTGTAGTAAGACCAAAGGGCAGGGTTCTAAACTGATAGTGACTGGCCCACAGCCGAAAGAGCAGAAATCTTCAGAATCATCTATTCATTCTGATGTGAGATACTATGCATCTTGAAGATCAACTGAGGACATCCAATCATCCTTATGTAAAAAAGGCAGAATGGACTGGCCTGTGATCATTTGGAACTTTGACTTCTTCACAAATTGGTTCAGTTTGCTTAGATACAGAATTGGTCTCAGGTCCCCAGTCTTTTTGGGCACTTAAAAGAACCTTGAGTAAGTTCCAAATCCTCTTTGATCTACTTGGTCCTCCTAGATGACTCCTGTTTAGCAGCTTTTGAATCTCTTAAGCTGTGGCTTCTCTGACTGGGTGGGATATAAGCCATCTGGAAAAATAGTATGAAACAACATCTGGACATCATTTTTAGCACTCAAAAATCTTTTGTTATAGAGGCCTAGGCAAGGCATCTGGGTGAAAAGACAAGCACCTCCCCCCCAACTGACTCATGAGGTGAGCAGTCAAGCAACTGTTCAGGACCGTTGAAAGGGTTTATCTGAAAAAGAAGCTCAGAAACCCTGGTTTTGTGGGCCTCCTCTGTTGTGGGGATGACATCTTTCATTTGAACTTGCCCCTCTGCCTCTGGAGGAGTTGTCCTCATGTGAATCCTGGAAAGACTTACAGAACCACATTTTCTTGCTCCTCTGATTCTGGGAAAAGGATTGTTGAGGGGTAGAAAAGTATATCCTACAGCAGACAGGGTCTTTCCATCTTATTAATTCTTGGAATGCATTTCTTTCACACAGGGCCAAAGAGGTTTCATCAAATGCAGCACTGATGAACGAAGACTTGAGAGGCTCTGCAGTCACATAAATGCATGCCTCCTAACAGCTATGCCTGAACGAGCAGCCCGTGAGGTACCCTCTGCAGCATGGGATGTTAACCTCATGGACGCATTGTAAATGGATAATACAATGGCCAGCTGTGAAGAGGACCTCTTGTAATCCTCCAGAGACATGGACTCAGAGGGATTTGGAGAGTTGCTTGGTCAAATACCACTGTAGGCTTGAAGTGTGCTGAGTAACTGAGGGACCTCAAGGTCGCCAAAGCAAATGTGTGCTTAACAAACCCATCCAACACCTTGGAATTTTTATTAGGGTGATGGGCTGAGGAGCTCTGCTCTGCTAGCTCCTTTTTAGTGGCTATTGCTAAAATCGTAGCATCAACAGGAGCTCCTTTGCTCGAATGAGGTCTGTCACTCGGCGCTGCCAAAATTTTATCTGAATTTTGGGGAGTTGGTTCAACAGAATCTGATTCTTTTCATGCCCAAGGAGAGATTAAATCAATAAATTCATCCACTGGGAGAGTCACCCAAGATGTAGATGGGCCAGACCAAAAAGCCACCAGGAAAAACTAAATCATCTGGGGAGGGAGTATATGAAGACCATCCTCCTTTCTGCTTAAGAATTTCTAGGAAGTCTAAGGAGCATCATCCAGTAGAGATCTGGGGGACCCTTCCCCTTAATCGAAGTCAGTATCTTCAGTGAGAGATTCCATAGAAGAATTTATATGACTCCCTTTGCGCACTCCCTTTGGGGGAAGTTCCCCAATAGGGACCGTCTGGATCCCAGAGTAGGCCTGTTAGGATCAGAGCTCAGACCCAAAGGAGGTAGAAATGTAGTAACAAAGGATGAGAGAGTAATCAAATCTCTTAGTCAAGAGAAAGCTCCCTCCACTACCTCAAATGCAGATGGACCAGGAGAAGATGAGGCTGGCCATATAGGAGACGAGATGTGAAGTGACCAAGCCCTGACCCTGCCTGGATCCATGCCTTGAGAATGTAGCTGGACCCGAACTGTCCAAAACGGAATCTTTGAAGGGCAAGGACAGCTCAAATAACATCAAAGTGGAACCCAGTCCCTTGGATCTGGCACCAACGCTGTGGCTCCTAGACTCATCCCGATCCAAAGGAACCAGAGAGGAATTAGTCAGAGAGGCTGTCAAAGTCGAAGACATTGTTGGCTTTGGATCTGATGCCAGCACTCTCGCAGCTCTAGGATCCAAGAGCTACAAAACCAATGGACAAATCTGAGAAGAAGGGATCATTCCATGAGAAGTGGACAGGAGTCTCATGGATTAGATGGGAGATGGAGCCAGAATAACCCCCATCTGAATCTAAGCTCCAAAGAATTTCTTCATCATCCTATCCACGTTGGCTTCCGACAGACTTCTGGAAGACCTAATGGAAGAGGTGGATGACTGTAGCCTAGACTCTCTGCTCAACATCTCTTGGAGAAAAGAACAATACACCAGAGGAGAAACTGGTTCATTGGTGAACCTGGGTGAGCAGATTCAAGGAGACGTAGCTAGAATGACAGTCTGATCCAAGGGCGTGGGATCCGATTTTTCTTTTAGGATCAGAAAAAGACGGATCCAAAGTTTTCTGAATTTTTTGACATGGCTCTAATGAAGACGAAGCTGAAGCTGATGTAGTAGCCTTTGGAAAACAGGTGGGGGCTCTTTTGCGAGATTCCTTTGATTCTGAAGAGGATTTTACAGATTTACCAGGAGTTTGATCCCCTGAAGAAGAGAGAGGGTGGCAGTATACCCTAAAGCACCAACTTATTATATCCGTCACTAAGTGCCCTAGAATTCGAGGCAGCACAAATGGAGCAGTCATTGCTGAGGTGTGATGCTCCAAGACCACAAGGTGCTCCAAGGTCACACTCCCTGTGAGCATCAGAATTGGGAATCTTATGCCCACAGGAAGTGCACTTTTTAAAGTCTGTTGGTGTTTCGTCCATTTTGAGAACAGGCCTTGAAAAGGGGGAAAAGAAAAGCAGAAGAATAAGTACAGAATTTTTTTTTTAATTAAGTGGACTACCAACAATGGTAGAAAGGTTAGGAAAAGATAGGTACCAGATAAGGTATGTCAGAGACTACCAAAAGATAGAGAAAAAACAGTAATCAGGAGAACTCACACGTATATAACAATTAGGGGAGGGAAGTAATAAATATAGTTTGAGACTACCAAAAGGTAGAGAAAAAAACAGTAATCAGGAGAACTCACACGTATATAACAATTAGGGGAGGGAAGTAATAAATATAGTTTAAAAGATGAAAGGTTTAAAGAAAGTAATAACTCACAAAAATGCAAAGCTAACCATAATGGCTTTCAGAGAGGGATCAGTGTCTGTGCAAGATGGTGACAAATGAGATCTGTGGTATTGCTAGCTGTCTGGGGCATTACAGGTAGAGGGAGGATCTGAAAGTCTAGTGTATGTGGCAGAGTCAGATCCAAGTTCGGATCCCATACTTTCAGGAACGAATGAAAAAGACAACATCAGATGCAATTTAATGGGTAAATATGACAGCTGATCAGAACCCCAGTCAAAGTGATGAGTTCAGGTCATCAGTTAAGTCCAAGATCTTATAAGGTTAAGGTATATGACATCCAGTTGAACAGACACAACTGAAGACAACAAAAAAAAAAGTATTCCAAGTGAAGAGTTTCTACCTAACAGTCCACTAAGTTGGTTAAAACAAACAGCTAACAGAGACTGCAATGCAAATTCCAGTGATCCATTATTCAGCTGTCATGAAATCTACAGACATGGAATATACCAGCAGCCTGTCTACAAAGACTTTACCTTTTAAAAGCCACACTAGCCTTGCTCATATGTTATGTGTTTGATCTATTAGTTCTTTGAGATGAATTCACCAATGTTAAACTTCGTGATTTTTCTTCTTCATAAGGGTATATATATATATATATATATATATATATATATATATATATATATATATATACATATATACACACACACACACACACACATATATATATATATATATATATATATATATACACACACACACACACACATATATATATATAGATATTATATACACATATATCTATATCTATATATATTATATACACACACACATATATATATATATCTATATATATTATATACACATATATATATCTATATATATATTATATACATATATATATATTATATACATATATATATCTACATATATTATATACACATACATATATATATATATATATATATTATATACACACATATATATATATATATATATCTATATATATATATATATATATCTATATATATATATATATATATCTCTATATCTATATATATATATATATATATATATCTATATATATATATATATACACACACACACACACACACACACACACACACACACACACACGTATATGACTTCAACTACCCCTCCATTAACTGTGAAAACTACTCATGTACCAATACACTTGCCCAACGCTTTCTGGAATTCATTAATTCCAATGCCCTAGACCAGCTTGTTCTTACCTTCACTAAAGGTAGCAACATCCTTGACCTGGTCATTACTAACATGGGCAACCGTTGCTCTACACCTATAGTCAACTCGTCCCTGGTTAGATTAGACCACAAACTAATCTTGGAAATGCACATCCCTCCCATGCTACCCCCTACAAAGGTAACCACCATGAAAAACTTCTCCAAAGCTAATTTGGGCTCCTAAAAACAGAGGTGGCTAACTTCATGGCACCCATGCAAATGGAGAATAGTTGCATGACTGTATAATCATACACCAATGCACTGTATGAATACGTACACGAATGCAGAACCAAAATGCTCTCCTCAAAAAAAAAAAAAAAAAAAAGAAAGCCAATCTGGTGGTCCCCTACCATAAACAAACAGAAGGCGGAAACTTATGCGGAATAAGGTGAAGTTCAAAGACTGGAAAAAAACTCCCTTATCAGCCTTAACAAAATGTTAAGATCCCTAGGCAAATTCTCTAAAGCTAGCTATGAAAACAGAATTGCAGCAGATAATAAAGACAACTACAAGGCCTTCTATAGTTATTTAAAGAATTTCCACAGCAATACACAGATTTACTCTGAGCTACTCCACAGTGCTACCTCCTATACCATGCCAACAGATATTGCCAATGTACTGGCCGACAGATTCAGTGCCAACTTTACCCCCCCCCCCCCAAGGACCAATCACAATACCAGTAGATTGCCAGGCACCCAGTATTACTGCTGCACAGGTTAAAACAGCACTGTCCAAGGCCAAGAATACAGCTTCTATGGGACCTGACAATATCCCCGGTCATGTTCTACATGAACTACAGAGTGAACTGGCACCTCACCTGTGTGTCCTGTTCAATCACAGCCTCACCTCAGGCTTTGTCCCTACTGAATGGCACATTGCTACAGTCATCCCTCTCCACAAGGGAGGAGCGACTACAGACCCCAGGAATTATCACCCCATTAGCCTGATGATATGCAAAGCTATGGAACACATCATCATGGACCTAATAAAACAAGGATATAGGGAATCTTCAAACTCTGGATCCTATACAGTTTGGTTTTGTGAAGGGTAGATCATGCCTGCTCAACTTGGTCGACTTCTTTGAGTCAGTCACCAGAGCTGTGGATGAAGGCAAGGTGGTTCATACAGCCTACCTTGATCTGGAAAAGGCCTTTGATACCATTGCCCACTCAGGAATCATAGAAAAACTCACTAAGCTTGGCATCAACCCCTATATCACTAGGTGGGTTGTAAACTGGCTCACAGATAGAACCCACAGTGTGACAGTCTGACTTGGAGTCAGCTACTTTCAATCAGTCACGAGTGGAGTCCCACGGGGTTCGGTCCTGGGTCCTCTCCCGTTTGGTATCTACTTCTCTGAAGTCCAGGCCAACACAAAGGGACTCTTGTCTGACAAAGTTCGCAGACAATTACAAGTTGAGAGCTATTATTAACTCCCCAAGTGATACTGGCATCCTACAGAAAGGCCTCAATGAGACCAACGACTGGTATCAGAACCATGGCCTTAAGTTCAATCCCAAAAAATGTGCCAACATCCCCCTTGGGAAAAACCTGATTCCCTTGAATTACCATATCAATGGCAGTCCACTGAACACAGAAGGCGTTCAGAGATCTAGGAACACAGGTTGACAGCAACCTCTCTTTTGACCACCACATTACCACTGTGGTCAGAAAGTCCTTCTATGTGGCACAACTCATTACCAAGGGTTTTGCATCCAGGAAGAAAGAGGTCATTGTCTCCCTCTACTCTTCCCTCATTAGGCCAATCATAGAGTACAATGCCCCATTTGGCATGTACCTCACTAGACACCTGAAACAACTGGAGAGGAAGGAAAATTACCTCACAAAGAGGATCCTAGGCCTTAAACATTTGTCCTATATGGACAGACTCAAAAAACGCCAACTATTCTCTGTCTCATATCGTCTACTTAAGAGGCGATCTCTGCTTGACTTACAAAGCCATGTCTGACCCAGCTCTGTTAGAAATGTTATATTTAAAGAAATCCCAATCCCTCCACACCACACGCTCCAGAGACCTCAACCTCATTACCACAACCAACAGAACATGCTGGAGGGGCCAGGTTCATAACCCAGAGACTGCCCATGCTATAGAATAGACTTCCCATACATGTCAAGCAGAGCACCTCACTGGCCCTCTTCAAGAGAAATATTGATGAGTGGATGGGAAATAGAAAATTCACCCCGGAAGTGGCTCTACTCGACAGAGGAACTAGGAACTAAGGTTGGGTGGCACAATGCCAGGGTAATCCTATGGGCTAGGCTTGTAAAGGCTCCAGGGCCATTAGCCATTAGCCTAGTGCACACCTATGAATCTATATAGTTTTATATATATATATATATATATACATATATATATATATATATATATATATATATATATATATACATACACACATACACATAAATATAAGGCAAATGTGAAGTCCATTGATGGGGCTTGCCCATGCAAAAATCATCTGTTTTGTATTTCATCTAGCTGATGCCTCATGGAAAGAACTGTTGAATAAACACTGAAACACACGGACTAATGCAGAACCAAAACAGTACAGTAGTTACTACACTTGCCAAGACACATTTATACTTATTATTTATTTATTGACATTTGTTAATAGGGTTAGTCCAACTGAGCCAGGGGCCCATTTTCAGTGGAGACCCACGGAGAAAAGCTCCAGGGAATTTACAGTCTTACAGTAGATAAAACCTATATAAAGATAAGTTTACTACAAATTACAGTTCTGTAGTCATTAAAGTAGTGAAAACTTTAAAAGAATACCATAATTGAAATGCACTCATAGTATTTAACCAAAGAGAGACATAATACATGGAAGACCTCTTAGTGGACAGAAAATACGTGACATATCAAAAAGGAAATAAGTTGTGTAAGAAGAAGAAAATAATTAAGTGGGGGTTGACATGGGCAGGACCAGGTCTTTAGTAGATAGTGTTTCAGTTTTTGTTTTTAAACAGGTACTTTTGGGAAATACTTCTTATATTGAGAGGAAGTGTGTTCCAAACATGAGCTACACAGTATTTATAGAGGGACTTTCCAATATTTTTGCTGGTTTTGTAGATATCCAGGAGGTCTTGTCAGTTGTACGAAGGTGATGGCGGGGGTTATAGTGGGACACAAGATTAGAGATGGAGGGGCAGGTACAGGGAACATTCAGGATTGAGTGTGTAATGTGCAATTGAGGAAGAAGTAGTTGTTTAGAGAATTCAGGCCATTGAAGAGTCCCAAGGGCGACACAGTGATGGGATCTGTAAGGAAGGTTAGAGGCAAATCTGGCTATTTTATTATATGTTTGCTCTAGTTTAGTTTAGATATTAGTGTTGAACATTGGTAAGGACATGGGCTGCGTACAGAATGGGTCTATATTAGATACTTGAAAGTTTGAAAGTTCGACTACCATATGGTCGATACCATATGATCGAACTTGCAAAAGTTCGAATATCTAATTAAAAAATAAATAAACTATACAAAACACCTACTTCTAAACACTCTAAGCAGGGGGGGCAAGCCCCCTGCACCCACCACATGGGGGGTTGCACCCCCACTCTTTAAATATACCAACTCAGAGATCGAACTACAGTGCAGAAAAGGGAAATCTTCCCATTCCGCACTGCATGAAGATCGCCGTTACAACATTTGAACATTCAAAAATCCAATCATATGGTGTTGACCATATGAGATTTGGAATTTTGAATGTTTGGACATTCAATATAGACCCATACAGAAGAGAGGGTACAAGGACAGACTGAACTAGGGAGGCTTTAGAGGAGGGTGTAAGAAACTTTTGATTGCGATACAGTATTCCAAGTTTATGGTGTTTTTTTTAATACATTGTTGGATATGCATGTCAAATTTTAGTTCGTCATCAATGATGACACCAAGTAGTTTGGTATGGGATTCGGGTTTAATGATGGTGTTAAGGGAGGGGATGGAGAAGGAAGGTTTGAGATGAGCAAGAGTTCTAGGAAACAAAAGAAGTTTAGTTTTTTTTTTAGGATTTAATATGATTTGATGTTCTGACGGCCAGGTTTCGACTGATGAGAAGGTGCCTTGAGTGAGAGCCAAGAGTTCAGGAATGCTATAGGCAGTGGTGATAAGAATTGAGTCATCAGCATATTGTAGAAGCATTGAGAGGTTACTAGCAGAATGTAGTTTGTTAGTGAAAATATTAAACAGGAGGAGTCCCAGAATAGATCCTTGAGGAACACCAGTGTTGCGTGGAAGGAAGGGGGAGAGGACAGTTTGCCAGCGAATGGATTGTTGCCTGTTGGATAGGCAACTAGAAAAACAGTTTACAGATCAGATAGAGAGACGAAGGTCAGAAAGTTTAGTTAGAAGCTTAGAGTGAGAGAGTGTCAAAGGCCTTAGAGAGAGAAATAAACAGGAGACCAGCTTATTATTATCACGGGCCTCTTTTACTGTTTGGGTGTTTACTGTTTAGTAAGGAGTGTCTCCAGTTTCAAGACTGTAGTCAGAGTTTTAAATAAATGCAATACTTAAAGTTAATTGTTTGGGTTTTTCTGATGTATATCAATCCCAAGAAGCAAACAGAAAGTTTACTGGTAAAAGTGTTGGTTGGTACTCAGAACAGTGACACTCCCAAGACACCAACTTGAAATCACACAGACTTTGAGGAGAAAATGACTCATCTTTATTACATGATGCTGGCAACCTTCCAGTGAAAACATTCTGGCCACTGACAAATAGTAGGTTTTTAGTAATAGCCTTTTGAATCTTTTTATAAATATACATGCACTACAGAGGTATGCCTCAGAAATTTGGACACCTGAATAATAATTGTATCTTAATCTCTACAAGCCTGACAGAGCTAATGAAAGAATCAGCCATCGCATCAACAATTGTGACATTGACAGAAGCAGATATGATGACCATGTGCCGTATAATCTTATGACCAGAGACTGACTGTTTTTATGGTGAGAAAATTACAAGAACACAAATCTCTATTGGATGACTACACCAGTGTTTTATAGAGCTTCTAGTCACCGTTTATCACCAAATATGAGTTCTGAACCAGGGCAGAACCTCTTGACCAGTGCAAGTGGAAAAATAAACATAACAGCTAATCCGATCTTGCTTATTTTAACGAGCAAGAATAAACAGCCTGTAGATGCAGTAAGACAACAATGTCAAGTAAAAAGTAGCAGAGGATGGAGTGGTGAAAAATAGTAATATCACCAGCCCCTTTAAATTTCTTGTCACAGCAGAGAATATCATATCTGGTCAAGGAAATTTCCAGAACACTTTGGATAAGCTGAGTTTTAGAAACAATAAAGCAACTTAAAAGCTGCAGAGTCACATACATTGCAGAACAACTGAAGAAACTAAATCAGAAAAAGTAAGAGTTAACTCCAGTGGGTGAGCAACCTTTAAGGTTGGATATAAAATAAGCCAGCTAAAAGAATTCTCAAGTTGTCCAGATTGTTGGAAGAAAGCGCTAACTTTTTAATAATGGATCTAAAAAATTTAGACTTTTACAAACATTTGTAATGATACAAAGGAAAAAAGTGTGACAGAGCTTTGCAAGAGCTGCATCTTTTTCATTTTGCTTCATTTATTTAAAAAGTACCCATTTAACATTTCTAAAAAGTTGACTATGTTGTCAGCAGTAAAAAACAGAATTAGTGGAAGTCTCAGAAAATAAAGTGTTAACAAATATGGAACATTGGTATGAATGTTGTTTTCCAATAGCCCTGTACTAGACTTGTCTACACGGATTTTTTCTGCTTTTGTAGTATATGAAGCATTTTGATTAAGATCAGAGTTTGGGAAAAAGACAACTTTAAGTATCTTTCTGATGTAAGAAATGTGCTTAAACTTTTGTTGTGCATGGAGCTCTCCGATTACACTCAAAAATGGCTAAATTACAACCTGGTTTGGCTCTGCTACAGCACAAGACCCACCCATAACAACACAAGTTGTGCTTAATTGTTAAGCACACCTTACCTTTAATAGCAATGACCAGTAAATAGCAGCAGTAGGGCATGAAATGGCTTTGTTTCAACTCCCATTTCTGCCTGCTGTTTGCAAAAGTACACACACATTTTAGGTTCATAGAAGGTTACTAGGCTAATGGCCCTAGGGCCTTTACAAGCCTAGCCATGTAAAAACCAGTGTACCCTAATTGACCATAGTTAGGTGGTCGTTGTTAGCAGAGCAATTCTATGATCAACAACTACCTGTGTCCATGAGGGACATAGATGCCATCTCAGGGGTAAATTTACAGTTACCCATCGAATTGTCAAGGTTGGCGCTTAAACAGCATCACTGAGGAGCTCTGCTTCACGTGAAGTGGGAGCTTATTCCAGAGGAGTGGCAATCTCTGGGAGATATATCAGTCTCTTCAACGTGTTTTGTTAATGCCACAGGCTACAGTGAGACCCCTGGAGCAAGTGCCTCGTCTCATTTAATTTGCAGATGTGCAACATTTCCATTAGGGCAGAATCATAGACTGCTCTGTAGGCCAGGAACAGGTCGCCTCTCAGCAGTCTGTATGATATGGAGTACAGTGACAGGGCTTTCAGTCTTTTCATGTAAGTCACATTTTGGAGGCCCTGGATTCTCTTGGTTAGAAACCACTGTGGTCTCTCCAGTTTCTGCAGGTGTCTGGTGAGATATATACAGAAGGGAACATTGTACTCAATTAGTGGTCTGATAAGGGTCGAGTACAGCAGAGTTATAACATCTTTAGTCTTGGATGCAATCCCTTTATTTATGAGATGCGCAATGTAGAAATAGATTCCAAACAGTACAGGGCCCAGCAATGATCTTTGTAGTACCCCACTGGTAACTGGTCTACTGGTGGAGGTGTACTCCCCAACTTTGAAGTGTGCATTCTGTCAGAGCCAGTTGGCTACCCATTTGGTGATGTATAGGTTAATCCTCAGCTAGGAGAGTTTCTCAATGACCCCAGAGTGGGGGATGGTTTCAAAAGCCTTAGCTAAATCAAGATAAGCAGTATGTACTGCTTTGCCCTCATCCAGGACTTTGATGACATTCTCAAAGAAGTCCACAAGGTTTAATAGGCAAGATCTATCCTTGACAAAACAAAACTGGGTCGGGTCAAGAGTTTGAATGTCTCTTGTATCCTTGTTGATAAAGTCCATGATGATTCTTTCCATGGCCTTGCAGATAAGGCTAGTTAGGCTTATGGGTCAATAGTTTCCTGGGTTGGTTGATGGATCCCCTTTGTGCAAGGGGCTCACTGTTGCTATTCTCCACTCTGCTGGAACAAAGTCAATGCTCAGGTTATGGCTAAAGAGAGTGATTCTGCTCGGTATTGTTTTATATTGTTTAGTAAGCAACTGTTTTATATTGTTTAGTAAGCAACCTGGGATGTTATGCGGTCCCATACAGGTCGTGTTTTGGGCCTTGGAGAGTGCTTGCATGACATGTTCTTTGGGGATGCTCGGTAGAGAACTGGTGTCAGGAATGCTTTGGGGTATGGCTGGTGGGGTGAGGCGGTGAAGTTATTGCCATATCTGTCAGCTAGCTGTTTCACAACTTCCTCAGGTTCAGTGCGAGTGGTACTAGCCACTATAAGTTTGGTACACAGCTGGGCATTCCCTTTTAGGTTTCAGACATAGTTAAAGAATGCCTTATAGTTGTCTTTAGCTATGGATGCTAATTTAGTCTCGCAACTAGCCTTAGAGGACTTCATAAGATATCTGATTTGCTTGTTCAAGCTGTGGAGGGTATGCTTCCTCTGTTAAGCAAGTTCCCTCTTGTTCTTAGATATCAGTTTCTTTCTTTTGCTATATAAAACTTATTTATACTTGCAGTCCACCAGGGAGGCTTGTTTTTTTTTTTTCAGGAGGACCTGGTTTTAGTCCTGTCATGTACATCTGAGTCAATACATTGTTTAAGTGGCTATACAGGGCATTTGGGTACTCTTCTGCATAGGAGCCATTGTTGGCTGGGCTAGCAGGGGCTTTGAAACTTTTTATATCGTTGCTTAGTAGGCTGTAGTTTGCTTTGGAGAAATATTTCAGTTTTTTTTTCTCCTGTGGGGGTGTCAGGCCTGATCTTTACTTCAAACGAGTCTGATTTATGGTCGGACCTTAACAAGGAGGGCAACACACAGGATGTGGTGCACGGACCCCGTACCCCCCAAGTTGATGAGCACTAGGTCTAGGACATTTAAGCCCCTTGTGGGGGTACAGACCAACTGTTCCAGGGCATCTGAATTAACAAAATCCAGGAACCTCACAGCTATCATGTTTGTACTTGTGTAATTTGCCCAATCAATGGAAGTATAGTTGAAATCTCCAATGACCAAGGTATTTGCTGTATACTGAGAGACAATAGCAAGTACAGGTAGGCAGTGTGCTTCTCCTAGTTCATGGTGGGGGATCTGTTGCCAACAATGATGTGAGAGGGTATTTTTCCTATAGTTATGTGGACCTGGGAGTAGCTCAAGACAGTTGTACTGTTTTACCAGTCTCAAGGTGTATTTGGATTTAATGAAGATGGATATGCCTCCACCTTTGGTTCTTTCAGGATCGTTTTGAATTCTGAATGTGTGAAAGGCATTGTAGCCTCATACGGCCGGGGTGCTCTCTGTGGCTTTGAACCAAGTCTCCGTGTCAGCATCTTCCAAGGTGAGGAGTGCTTCCAGGAAGTGCAGTTTACTGTTTAGGCTCCTAGTATTAAGCAGCATGATTGCGTTTGTCTCTAGTGGATTTCTTTAGTCATAAGTTTTTTTATTTTGACATTGCCTATAAAAGGCACTATAGGGGAGGCAAGCAGCTTTGCCAGTATCCAAAAGTCTTCAGGAGATAGGTGAAGCCATCACTGGAAAAGTAGAGAGTGGTCTGTCGACCATGTCTTCCCAGGCTGTCAGATACTAGATCCCGTCACCAGAAGCTAAGCTGATTACTGAAATCATTTTTTGCCTGTATTGTGGCATCATCCTAGGTGAAGGTAGAAAGCTGCTTAGGGCTAGAGGCATACCTGCCTGGAACACAATCTGAGAGCTCAGTCATGTCTCTTCATATAATCCAAAGCGGTTCATCTCAAGTCACTCACTCAAACATGTACTAGAACACAGAGTCATAACAGTAATTGTTGCTGATTGACTTGAGTGACTTGAGTGCCTGCATGATTTGATGGATTCTGGCATATGACAGGCAAATGACCATGACCTTCTCCTTGTCCAGCCTGGAGAGGGGGACATCTATGTGTCTCACTATTGAGATGCCTATGACTAGGACATTAGGTTTTGAGGTGTTTTGCCTTATGGGCTTAATTGCTGAGACAGTGATATGTGCGTTATGTGTAGTAGTGGATTCTGTTCATATATCAGTATGTGTAGGTTGTTTGCACCTGGGAGGTCTCTGGTCTTTTGGAAGGCCTTTAGTGAGTACTTCCACGTATGTGGGTTTATGTGTCTTGACTATCTTGTGAGAGTGGAGAGGTGTGTGTGTGCTGACAACCTGTTTGATGTCTTTGTTGTTATGCGAGAGGACGGATTCCACTTTCATAGCATAGTTGCATCTCTCACGTACTGCATTTGTTAGCTTTAGGAGCAAGTGGTTGTCACTATACATGAGGCAATTGCTACATTGCCTCAGAGGATGCCCATGTCAATTAGGCTGGCTGGATAAATGTTGGGAAACTAACTGTCTATAGTAGCAGGTAATTCTTAAGTACTAATTTCTGAGAGGGCAAATTAGACTGGCTATTATTCTGAGATTAACAAGGGGACTCAGTGCTCAGCTGAGTTGCCTGCAGTGCAGAAGTGCACAGCTGCATTGCCCACAGAGCAGCAGGGAACCAGGGAGAGTTTCACTGTCGGGTGCCTATGGAAAAATAGTTTTGAGAGATTTGCATCTATACAAGGCACCACTAAACCCTGTTGTGTGCTGTGCATCTACGCACAAATGTGAGGCTTATATATCAACACTCTTCTGCCACAAGGGGGCAGGGGAGCCCTTCTTAATGTATAATGGCTAGATTTGAGTTCAAGCAGACTAGAATCAGGAAGTCTGGATCTAGTCTAAGCTAACAAGAAATACTTCAATGCAAAACAAGTGCAGGTAATAAGCAGGCACAAATAGTAAAAATGGTCAAAAAGGCACAAATGAATGCAGTAAACAGTAAAATACAGATCAAAAAGTGTTAGCCTTGGATGACTTGGAATCAAGCAGAAACCCTCAGGACCTCAGGCAAAGGACGCCAAATGCAGAGCCACTCCAGTTAATTAACCAAAAAAACATGCAAATGTGAGGCTTATATACAGCGAAATTAAACAGTTTTAAACTAGTCTTCCAGTACGGAATTACACAATGATCCTTCCTCCAGCAAACCTCAGACAAGGCTATATCCACATTCTTTTGCCACAGGGGAGCCCTTCTTAATGTAAGTTGACTGACTGGATTTGAGTTTAAGTGTAAGTAAAACAGGACAGATTCAGTAAGTATAGATCTAGTCAATGCTAACTAAGCAATACTTCAGTGCAAAACAAGTGGAGGGAGTAAGCAGGTACAAACAGTAAAAACAGTCAAAAAGGGACAAATTAATTCAGTAAAACAGTAAAAATAAACATGAAAAGTGCAGATCAAACTCAAAATAAACTTAATTTCTTGTTCTTAGCTTTGGATTGGCTTGAATTCCAACAGAAACACTCTGGACCTCTGGCAAAGGATGCCAAACACTGACCAACTCTGGTTAATTGAGCTTAAACCAGAATGACACTTAGAATAAGACACAATAAGCCCTCAACCATCAATTCCCAGCTCAGAAGGGCAGAGAATGCCCTATCCTCCCACAACAGTGTAGACCACAAACCTTCTTAATGTAAAATAATTGGCCTGAAACCCAGGTGTTTAAAACAGAACTTAGAAACAATAAACCTTTAATCAACAATTCCCAACTTGGAAGAATGTAAGCTACCTCTCCTGCCACAAGAGTGTAGACCACAAACCTTCTTTATGCAGTTTAAATAGGTTGAAGCCCAAGTGCTTAAATCAAAACTAAGAGGCTTAGAACAACAGTTATAATTGAAACTGCAGCAGAAAAAATGCAACTGAACACTTTTAAGAGCAAGCAGCAAAAAGCAAAATATAGTAATAAAGTAGGAAGAAGCACAGCTACAGTAAAAGCAGCTGAATAAAGTGCATTTTTAAGTAAGTGGGAAAGGAGGATGTGATGTCCCCACTCTGGGCCAGTAATGAAGGAGCCTGAATCCTCACCACTGACACTGGGGAGGGACATTCACTTGGAACAAAAATGAATATACCCAGTAATTCCAGATGCAGCTCTCTGCATCAAGCACAATTTCCCTTAAGACGACACTGGGAGCACATTCAGTCCAGTATCTGGGTTCCGCCTCTGTCCAGATCCCCAATAAGACCCCACACTGGCACAGCTATAGGGTTGAGTCCTCAGCAGAGTGTCCAAGCCAAGTCCTGCACCACCCCTCTCTGTGAAATCACTGCTTCATTTCCCTGCTCCAAGTAGCTCACACACACACACACACACACACACACACACACACACACACACACATGAAAGGCTGCTACAGATTTACTAGCTATGCCCCCTTCTGCCCAGACTAGTTACACTGCCAGACACTCCAAAGCCAGCTATTCCAAGGCTATTACAAGGATACCCAATTATACGGAATGAAATTAATATTCACACAAATGGTAGTGTTTGGCCAATGCAGTAAGGCTTTCAAGAGTGGCCAGAGCTGTCACCAGATATATACAAGTACTCTTGGAGATTAAAATATTCTCTAAAGAACCAGCCAAAATGAAAAGTTTAAATATATTTAATAATAAATAATAAAAGAATATGATAATAATAAATATCTATTTACAATAAACATCAGAGCTTCGATCATAGGAAATATTAAAAATAACAGCGGTGGACAGGTTCACACAGTTACAGAAAGCTAATACTTAACTAATCTCACTATATCTTCCTGACTGATCTAAAGAATTATTATTCCATAGTTACTTACTAGAGCAAAGTAAGAAGAAATAGATGAGAGATCCTTCTTTGTCAAGTTACAAAAGCAGAGTGCTCTGAGACTTCAGTCTCACCTAGTATTAAAACATTATTTTTAGAGATTGATTACAGAATGACACCACAAACATCTGGACATCTGACATCAGGTTCCCATGTTTTCCCCCTTGGCTACTGGCTGTCAGGATTTAGCACATATATGTCAATAATACACACATACACAGAGCTTTGCTAAGATCTGCTGCAGTGCCTGGAAGTCATATAACAATTTCAAACCTCCACCCTTGCAGAGTAGCAATTAGTTCACCCCAATGACAATGCAGAAAGTTTCCTAGTACATACTTTTTGTCTCTAGCTACATTGAGAACTGTAAGATACAATCTTTATGGACTAAGTCACGTAATTTAATTTCAAACTATTTTCATAGTTTGAGATTAACCTCCTCTCATCCAGTATCCTCTGTTAAAGCATATACATTTAAACAGTTATAATAATGCATGTATATTTATTTCTGCCTAGCAGGGCACACTGGTGGTACATTTTTAACACAACAGCTTTACAAATACATTTTTCAACACCAGCATCTGTACAAATCAGTTTGATATACGAATGACATACAATTCTTTACAAAATTCCAGCTAGTTTTGTTGGCATATGTTACACATCCACTGCCCTACGTCTCCTGGCATTGCTGGCAATACCTCACATTCTCAGAGGAAACAGAAGATAATTCAAGTTTGAGAGTAATTTGGTAGGCCTTCCCAACTGATCTCTCCATACTCAGCAGAATGAGCTGATGGGATGGGACTGAGAGGAGTGCCCAAAATCAGATTAATAATAGGAGCAGGCAAACTCAAAAGCCACCAAGTTTAACAGTACAACAACTGGGCAGGAGGATGTGAAAATCAAATGCAGATAGAGATCAGCAATAGTCAGGCAGAAGCAAGTCAAATAAGCATATAGATATCTCCAAAAATTTGTAGTTAGAGGAATGCTGTTTCTCAGCTCCTCTCACGAATTAGTTGGATGTTATTCACTTTCTGCAAAGGAATTTTTTCTAGCTTTTCTAACTGACCCTACCAAGACCTCTTAAAACTCCAACAGAACAAAAAACTTAAAATAAAACAAATGAAATATAAAAAATAGAAGTAAGCAAACCTTAACTGAAAAACTTCAACTCAAACTCAAATGCAGACAGAGATTAGCAATAGTCAGGCATAAGAAAGTCAAATAAGCACTCCATCTAAAAACGTATGCTTTTCTGAATACACGCATACACACACACGCACACGTGCGCACACACACACACAGGCACAGGCACACACACACACACACACACACCCACAGGCACACACACACACACAGGCACACGTGCACACCCACACACACACACAGGCACACGTGCACACACACACACACACACACACACACACACACACACACACACACACACACACACACACACACACAGGCACACGTGCACACACACACACACACACACACACACACAGGCACACGTGCACACACACACACACACACACACACAGGCACACACACACACACACACACACACACACACACACACACACAAAACCAACTTAGGTTTAGGCATGAAACCCTTCAGAGCTTTACTGCCACCAGAGTATATGCTCCTCTGAGGCTTTAGAGGATAGACAGTTGGTTTGTGCTGTTCTTTTCTGGGCAGATAAGCTCCCTTTGGTGGGAAAAAAAACTTTCATTTTCTTATTTGTGTTTTTGTGTTGCTGTTTTAGGACTTTTGTGTTCAAGAAAGTTATTTTAAAACTGGGAGTGCTTTTTAATGGTCTTTCAAGAAACTATAACATACTTTAAATGGAGCTCTTATTTTTCTTGTCCATTTAAAAGTGTTGTAAAGTAGCTGAAAACATTTTTCTGTGGAGAAAATAGAAGTTATGTTCTTACCATAACGTTCCATGTTAGTTGTCTTCTTCTCGCCTTCTTCTTGCTGGATGGGTTCGGAGCCGACCTCGGCTCGACTGCCACTCTAAAAGCTCGAGAGTTGGTTCCACCGCTCGAGGCTCCCTTTATATCCCACAATGCTAGGCTAGAGTTACCGCAGATCTCGTTTGTAAGCTAAACCCAGCTTATATAGTAACAGTATAACTATAAACAGAGTCCACCTCTAACAACAGGAAGAAAGAAGGGTGACCTACATCCTGACCCAGAAAATATGCCCAACAGCATATGTCTTAAGAAAGAGGTGGTAGAAAGAGAGGTCACGATCACAACTCCTCTAGGTCTGTCCAGGCCAGGGGGAAGGAGGGTGGGGCATAGAAGAAGCGAGAAGAAGACAACTAACATGGAACGTTATGGTAAGAACATAACTTCTATATGTTAAGTTGTCTATCTCGCCTTCATTCTTGCTGGATGGGACCGCGTCCCTAGCACCTTGTCCCGGTGGCCTAACGGAACAGACTCCTGAGAACAGTGGAACCAAAGTTAGCTCTATGCCTAGAAGCTAAGTCCAACTTATAATGAGAAATGAAAGTGTGAGGAGTAGCCCAAGTAGCCGCTGCACAAATGGTGTCAATAGGCAGTCTGTCTTGGAAAGCTAAAGAAGTAGCCAAAGCTCTGGTGGAATGAGCCTTAGGTTTATCAGGCAGCTTTTGATGTCTAATCTCATATACAAGGGAAATCAATGATGTTAGCCATCTGGATAATGATACCTTTGAAACTGAAAGTCCCTTTCTGCTCTCCGCATAGGAGACAAACAGCTGATCAGATTTTCTGAACTGTTTAGTTCTATCCAAGTAGTACCTCAACTGACGGTCAACATCCAGGCAGTGTAATTTTTGTTCAGACCTATTGCAGTATTCTGGAAAAAAGACTGGTAGATCAATGGATTGATTCAGATTTGATGCAGATACCACTTTAGGCAAAAAGGACGGGTTAGTTCGTAAGGATACTCTGTCCTTATGAAACAAAAGATAAGGAGGACGACAACTGAGTGCTTGAAGTTCTGAAACTCTTCTAGCTGATGTAATAGCTACCAGAAAAAGAGTTTTCCATGATAACAATTTTAAGGAACAGGAAGCTGCAGGTTCGAAAGGGGGAAGAATCAAAGAAGCAAGAACTAAATTTAGGTCCCAAGGAGAAGGAGGATTTCTTATAGGAGGTCTGAGAAGAAAAACTCCTTTCAAAAAGGCTTTGCAGAGCTTGTGGGACATTAGGGCAGATTCAGAAATACCCACATGAAAGTTAGAAATAGCTGCCAATTGAACTTTAAGTGTAGAGGGAGATGAACCTGCATGGAAGAGTTCAGCTAGAAAATCAAGGACTAGTTGGATGGAAGCAGTGAAAGGATCTATGTCCTTTCCTTGAGCCCAATATGTGAAGCGTTTCCACTTACTCAAATAAATCTTTCGAGTGGAAGATTTATGGGAAGCTATCAAAATATCTCTAACAGAGTGAGATAATTGAGGAAGCCTGGCTAAGGTTGGAACTGGAGGAACCAAGCAGTGAGATTCAGAGAGGGGAGGGAGCGATGAAACTGACCCGACTGATGGATCAAAAGATCTGGAACTAGGTCCAGCTTCCACGGTCGCTCCAAGAGAAAACGATGTAGAAAGGGGAACCACACTTGTCGAGGCCAGTAAGGAGCAATGAGGATCAATGAGGCCTTCTGAGCGATAGCTTTCTGAATTACTTGAGAGATCAGTGGGAAAGGAGGAAATGCATACAGAAGTCCCCGGGGCCAAACTTGGACTAGAGCGTCTCTGCTGGGTTGGCCTGGTAAAGGGAACAGAGTGAAAAATTCTCTGCACTTGCTGTTTTGGGGAGTAGCAAAAAGATCGCAGCAAGGCTGACCCCACTTGAGAAAAATTTCTCTCACCACAGAGTCTTTCAGAGACCACTCGTGAGGCATGAGAATAGCTCTGCTCAACTTCTCCTCAATATGATTGGACTTCCGGGATGTGCGTTGCTATCAGAAAACGCTGAGAAGAAATCGCCCATTGCCACAGTCTGAGTGCTTCTCGACACAGGGGGTATGATCTGGTTCCGCCTTGTTTGTTGATGTACCACACTACAGACATATTGTCTGTCTGGATTGCAATTGTTCCCAAGGGAAGAGTGTCTTGAAGGGCTTGCAACGCTAAAAGCACTGCTCTCATCTCCAGAACATTTATGTGCAAGTGGCATTCGTTTGGTTGCCATGTGCCCTGGACTGTCCTGCCCTGATAATGCCCCCCCCCACCCGATCAGGGAGGCATCCGTTGTCAGTGTAGCAACCGGAGGAGGTGGCACAAAAGGTCTTCCCGACAGGAGATGGGGGGAAGACATCCACCACATGAGATGCTTTTGCACCTGCGTGATCACAATGGTGTGAGACATTGGAAGTTCCTGGTATGACCATTGAGTAAAAAGCATCCACTGAAGGATCCGCATGTGGTATCTGGCTAATGGAAGGAGAGGTATGGCGCTGCCATAATTCCCAACACCTTTAGAACTAACCTGGCTTTGATTCTGTTGTTGTTGAGAAGGAGTGATACCAATTTGTGAATGTCTGATATCCTTTGATGTGTTAGCCTTGCAGACATGTTTATCGTATCTAGATTTGTAGGTAATAGTACGACAAGGCGACAAAACAGACTTTTCGCAATTTATTGAAATACCCAGTTTTGACAAAGCGAAAAGTATAATCTCTGGCCATCAGAAGGAGATGCTTGGTGGGAGCTGTGAGGAGCCAGTCGTCCAAATATGGAAACACCTGGAATCCTTGTCATCTCAGGTGAGAAGCTACCACTGCCATGCATTTGGTAAACACCGGGGCAGTGGTGAGACCAAAGGGCAGGGCCCTGAACTGAAAATGACTGGTTCCCAGCCTGAAGCGGAGGAATCTTCTGGAGCGTCTGTTCATTTTTATGTGATAGTACGCATCCCGAAGGTCTATAGAGCACATCCAGTTTCCTTTGCCCAAAAGGGGAAGGATGGATTGCAGCGTGACCATCCGAAATTTTGTTTTCTTGACTGATTTGTTCAAGACACTGAGATCCAAAATCGGTCTCCAGTCCCCTGTTTTCTTTGGAACTAAAAAGAACCTTGAGTAGATTCCGGATCCTTGTTGGTCTACTGGCACTGGCTGAATTGCTCTTTTTGCAAGCAGTTTTGAAATTTCCAAAGCTGCTAGATCCCTTTGAGCGGGTGGAACATCTGGAAGGGATTTTTTTGACTGATTTGGAAAGCGAAGAAAGGGGATAGAATAGCCTTGAAATGATGGACTGTACCCATTTGCCTTGAGACAGGGAGAGCCAGCCTTCTGGATACAGTGACAATCTCCCCCCGACTGCCTCCGAAGATGGGCAGTCGGGCAACACCTCAGGGATGCTGAAAGGGCTTGTCAGGAAGGCTTCCTGATTGCCCTGGTTCTGCGGACCCCCTGCCCCTAGGGCGGCGTCTACCATTGTTATTCCCACCTCTGCCTTTGGTAGGAACGACTCTGCCAGGCGAAGTCCCTTGAGATTGTTTACGGAACCACATCTTTCCACCCTTCTGGCCTTTGGGGTAAGGCCTAGAAGGGGTCAACGGACTCGACGGCAGAAAGGGTCTTGCCATCAGTCTCGCACCTAGTCAGGGTTTCTTTCACTTGAGGACCAAAGAGGATGATCCATCAAAAGGGAGTTTGTGAAAGACGTCTTGAAAGGGTCCAAATTGCATAGCCGCATCCAGGCGTGCCTCGTAAGGCCACACCTGTCCCTGTGGCTCTGCTCGCTCCATCAGCCGCAAGAAAGGAGGCATGGAGGAGTTGGATATGGAATTAAGGGTAGCCAGCTGCGTGTTCATCTTGTCTTGAAACCCGCAGCTGTAGGATCCTTTAACATTTCACTCGCTTCCTTGATCAGGTCCCTTTGAAGACGAGTAAAATGGCACAGGTAGTTCAGCGAACGCATGGTAAATGTCGCTGAGGAGAACATCCGCTTCCCGTACCTATCCATGGACCTAGATTCCTTGTTAGGTGGATGGACAGGTACTGAAGGATCAGATAGTTCCTTCTTTGTGGCAGCAGCTACCACCATAGCATCCACAGAAACTCCTTTTGTTAGAAATTGCTTGTCTGCTGGAGCTGTTATGTACTTAGAAGGTCTCCTGGGAGTGGGGTCCACTGAATCAGGAGCCGTCCATGCCTTCTTAGCAACCACCTGCATGAGGGAGTCGAAGGGGGGGGACACCCAGGAGGTGGAAGGACGAGAGCCAAACGCCTCAAGATACACAGATTCGTCCTCCGAAGGGTTGAGGGCTGGCCAATTTCCCCTCTGTTTCAGGATCTCCAGAATGTCTGCAAATGAGACATCTTCAGAAGGGGAACGGGGGGAACCCTCAGAATCATCCAAATCTGTGTCTGATGTGATGGACTCAGGTGAGTCAATGTGTTTCCTCTTACACTTCCTCTTCCGAGGGGGCTCTTCTGCCAAATCAGGAGAGGCCTCAGAAGAGGATGAAATCCCCACAGGGGTATCCTGAGGAGCTGGCTCTCTGCGGTCCGGGATGAGGGAGTGAGTCGACTTACCCTGAGGCACCATAGAGGGAGGGGCGGACGGAGCCGACTGTGGAGTAGAGCCAGGCTCTAACACTCCGCATGACCTCGAATGCACCCTGTCAGGCAGAGCCAGAGGTCCCGCTCCGAGAGCTAAGAACCCTCGGCACCGACAGTGATGGCTCGAGGCGATGTCGGAGCCGAACTCACCAGCGCCGAAGCCCCGAGAGGGAGAGGGGGGTCGGACAAGGGTCCGATGCCACTCACCCCCTCGGAGCCGACGAGGGAAGTCCGGCGCCGAGATTCCTCCAAAGAAGAAAACGGAGCCGACGGGCGAAGACAATTGTATCGGCTCCGGCGTAATCACAGTCTCGGTTCCGACACGACCCGGCTCCGAACTCAAAGAGTCAAGGAGGAAAATGTTGATGGACCGGGGCAGGCATCGACTGATGAGTCGGGCTCTGAAGCATCTGGGCCAGTGCCTCGGACTTAAGTAGTCGACTCACTACCCTCTGAAGGTCATGATCCGACAGCCTCGATGACCTAGAGGAGTGACACCTTTGGCTCCGTTCAGACAGCAGGGGAGATCCTGGAGCCGAATGAACGGAGCCAAGAGATGGTGACCTCGACCTCTTCCTAGTTGTCGGCTCCGAAGGTCTGGTCGGAGCCGACACGGGAACTTCTATAACCTCGGCTCCGGCCGGAGCCCAGAAACTGTGGACTGAGACTTATCGGCTCCAGCCGAGCCGATAAAGGCAAAGGTTGAGAAACCTGAGGTCTCGGCTCAGAAGCCGGAGCCGAAGACCTTGCCTTAGAGGGCTTCCCTGTTGAAACAGACAGGGAATCCTCTGGCTTAAGTAAGCCTCTAAGAATCAGTTTATTCTTTCTTTCCTGCAGGACCCTGGGGCTGAAGCCATGGCACACAGCACAGGAGTCCTGCAGGTGCAAAGGCCCCAGACAATATACACAAGAAGTGTGAGCGTCTGTCAGAGACATTTTCTGACAGCACGCATCACACTTCTTGAATCGAGACCTTTGCTTCTTTAGACATTTTGTTATAACAGGTGTACACAAACACACACAGACACTCTAGTTACACCCTGTCAAAATTAACTTATAATAAAAAACAATGCTAGAATTTTAATAAAATAATGCACACACACTCCACTAGGGAAGGAAAGGCCAAAGGCCCAAGGGAAGAACCTAAGGTTCTTGAGGAAAAACGGAAAATTTTGGGAAGGTATAAAAGTTTTCTAACTACACTAAACTAAGAAAAAAATATTAAATTAAAGGGGTTTTTAAAGACTGATTTCACTAAGAAATAGTACTTACCAGGAACCGGTAGAAAAACCAACCTCGAAGCTGTAGCGGCAAACGAGATCTGGGATAACTCTCGCCTAGCATTGTGGGATATAAGGGGAGCCTCGAGCCGGTGGAACCAACTCTCGAGCTTTTAGAGTGGCAGCCGAGGTCGGCTCCGAACCCATCCAGCAAGAATGAAGGCGAGATAGACAACTTAACATCTGTAGTTTTACTTTTGTTGGGCTAGTAGAGTATTTTGAAGTGATGTTTACTGTGTTTTTCTGTCAAAAAGGTAACTTTTGTAGACTGGTAGTGTTTACTGTACTTGCTGCACTTATCTGGGGAAAGAGGCATTATTTTTGGCTTCACCATGGAAAAGACTACTGGTTCCAGGGTTGTGCCTTCTTCTAGCCACAAAAGGAAAAAAAATAAGTAAACAGCCTTTACTACCACAGCAGGCTAGCAATTTGCCTCAGCCATAGGTGGGTGACTGTGCTTTGGCCATTTACTGTACCTCAGACCAGTCATCTTTTACCCTGAATCTCTCTGGTATATCACCTACAGCCACAGGATACAACTGATATAGCTAAGGCTACTGCAGCATTGATCAATATGATGAGCACTTATGGGTTTGATAGACAGATGCCAGGCAAAGCTCGAGAGGTGAATTTCTTGGCATCCATCTCTTGAACACATAATATGGTTATTACAATCATAACCCTCTATGTTAAGCTCTAGTATTCAGCATTACACTGGCCACTACAGAAGAACAGCTGAAGCATTTTGACAGCTTTATTACCTGCTATTCCATCCCTGTCTCTCTTACACACACACACAAACACAAACAGTGCTGCAGACAGACATATCCAGCAGGCATCTTCTGATCTGTTCAAAGGGACTCTTCTGCCTACTGCATGGCAGCACCTACTGCATGGCAGCACTAAGTCTTTCAAGGCTGTAAAATGCTTCCTGATCAAGTGCTTTTTTCTGTACCTGGTAGCACATGGAGCAGATAAAGCTCCATTCACTACAAAGAACAGACTGTGACTCTCCAGTTGCAACTCATTTCTAGTATGATTTGTTGTAAGAATCAATTAGAGGATGTTAGAAAGGCCTGGGAAGAGAGATTGGATCAGCAGTTCGCAAAGAAACAATGGGATTATATATGTATGTCTCCCAAATATGCAACACAATCTAAAAGATATAGGATTTTTGTTTGGAAGTGTTTACACAGATATTTTTATACCCCAAGTAGACTCCAGAGAATTTTTCCTCAGGTAGACAGCAAATGTCGGAGGTTTGACAATGAATAAAGAGGTAACTGGGAACATATTTTCTGGGAGTGCAGTGAGTTGGCAGGCTTTATGGATTCCCTGCAGGATGCACTGTCATAGATGCTGGGTGGGCAAATTGCTGTAACAAGGGAGATTATTTTTCTAAGCTATGATACAGAATTGAACTTCCCAGACAAGGTAAGGCCTTGCTGTGTCTAATTATGGTGGCTGGTCAAAAAGCAATTACTAGAAAAAGGAAATTAAAATCTAAACCAATTATACTAGAGGTCGTGAACTGAAACTGAGATCTTTAGAAAAGGGTAGACGCAAACTACATAGGAAAAAATGGGAATTATTTAAACAATACATACAGGAGGAGGAATGCGTTTTAAAAGAAAGCAGGACTTAAAATGAGCTATGTAATGTCTGACTGAATATCATTGGGTAGATTATAAGTGATGTATACATGTTTGAATCTGGGAGTGTGCAAAGCATTCTATAGCTATGTCAAGAATCTAAATGGGAACACTCATATCTGCTCTGAGTTACAGCACAATGGCACTAAATATACAGAACCAACTGATATTGCCAACATCCTAGCAGATAGATTCAGTGCTAACTTTACCCCGCTCTCACCCCCTAGAGGGCCCATTTCTATACTGGAAGAATGCAAAGTTCCTATAATCACGGCTGCACAGGTAAAAAACACAATCTCCAAAGCCAAGAGCACAGCATCCATGGGACCTGACAATATCCCAGGCTGCGTTCTACATGAACTACAGAATGAACTGGCACCCTACCCAAGTACCATGTTCAATCATAGCCTCACCTCAGGCTTTGTACCCACTGAATGGCGTACCACAACGGTTATCCCACTCCACAAAGGGGGAGCCACGACGGACCCAGGGAACTACCGCTCCATTAGCCTGACGAGCCTGGTCTGCAAGGCCATAGAACATATCGTGGAACTCATAAACAAAGACATTGGTAATCTCCAAACTCTGGACCCTACCCATTTTGGATTTGTAAAAGGCAGATCATGTCTCCTAAACCTGATTGACTTCTTTGAAGCAGTCACCAAAGCCATGGATGAGGGTAAAATGGTTCACACAGCTTATCTAGATCTCGCCAAGGCTTTCGACACCATCCCCCACTCTGGAATTATAGATAAGCTCACTAAACTAGGTATAAATCCATATGTCACAAGATGGGTTGCCAACTGGCTCATGGACAGAACCCACACTGTGAAAGTAGCGGATTCCAAATCCGACATCAGACCACTGACAAGTGGAGTACCACAGGGTTCAGTCCTGGGTCCTCTCCTGTTTGGTATCTACTTCTCTGAGGTGCAGGCCAACACGGAAGGTCTTTGGCTAACAAAGTTTGCAGATGACTGCAAACTAGGAGCCATAATCTAAACTCCTAACGATGTGGACAAACTACAAAAGGGCCTCACTGAGACAGATACCTGGTGTCAAAGCCATAGCCTGAAGCTCAATGCCAAAAAGTGTATTGTCATCCCCTTTGGTAAAAACTCTGTACCCATGAACTACCACATAGCTGGTAGTCTACTTAATGCCGAAAATGTGATGAGACCTTGGGACACAGGTGGACAGTAGTCTCTCCTTTGATAATCACATTGCCACAGTGGTCAGGAAATCCTTCTACTTGGCTCATCTCATCACAAAAGGATTCTCATCCAGAAAAAAAGAGGTCATTGCTCCCCTCTACTCATCACTCATTAGACCCATTATAGAGTACAACACCCCTTTTGGTATGTACCTCACAAGACATCTACAACAACTGGAAAGACCACAGAAATACCTCACAAAGAGGATTACTGGCCTCAAACAGATGCCCTATGCAGACCGTCTCAAAAACCTACAGCTTTACTCCATCGCATATCGCCTACTTAGGGGCAATTTCTACCTAACATACAAAGCTATGCCAAACCCAGAGCTGCTGGACATGCTCCACTTAAAGAAATCCCAATCCCTCCGAGCTACACGCTCTAGGGACCTTAACCTTGTCACCACAATAAACAGAACATGCTGGAGGGATAGATTCCTGTCCCAGAGACTTCCCATACTCAGACATGGAACAGACTACCTATCTATGTCAAACAGAGCTCCTCATTAGCACTCTTCAAGAAAAATCTTGATGATTGGATGGGAAATGGGAAATTCACCCCGGGGATCACTTCTGTGGCTTTGCTCGACAGGGGCACAGGAAAATAATTTTCTTGGGTGGCGAAAGCCAAGGTACATTTTTTGGCTAGGCTTGTATGGGCCCTAGGGCCGATAGCCTAGTACCGACCTATGAACCTATGATGTAAAATGCTTGCAACTAGGATTGTGTCGCTGTGGATTATTTTCATTTATATAAATGTTATGATAGCCTATGTCGCAAGTGATGTTTTAATAAAGATATTTCTTGTTTAGAAAAAAAGGGAAGGAATTCAATAATTTATGTAATGTTGCTTAGGTTATATGATATATAGCAATATATGTGAAATATAATGTTTGTAAACGTGAACTTGTTAATACAGCTTCATTGCTTTCGTATAAATGTAAATTTCCCTATGTCACAAGTGATAATTCAATAAAGGTGTTTAAAAAAAAGAAAATGTTTTTATTGAGCACTTTCATCCTTATGTAATATCCAAAGAACTTCATCCGAATAAACCAAAAATACCAATACCACTATCTAAATCAACTTCTCAAAATAAAATATCAATCACCTAACTTCCATTCTTAAAGATGTGTCACATTAAAAACATATATCATTCATTGACATAAACAAATGAAGTAACAAAATATTATACCAAAATATATAATATTCACAGTTGTGATAACCTCAGTTTCAAAAATACCATGAATAAAAATTGAATTATTTAAACCAGAGAATACAGTTGCTTCTAACAACAGTTGCCAATATAACTCTTTAGACTGAAACACTTTGGCAGTGACCACCTTTCTAAAATAAAAAATAAAAATTTCTGAAAATCATTGCATACAATATAATGCTTATATACAGCATTAGTAACATACTTATTATGAAAGGAATACAAATGCTCATAAATTTGAGGGGCCTCTCAGGCTTACCAATATAAAAAGCCTGGAAAGATTGGCACGTAGATTGACTATACTTGTAGTATAACAATTAAATTACTCCTACAATAAATCTCTCTTGAGTAGTCGATTATCTTCACTCTATCAACCATATTTATGTGGGGACAGTATGGGCACTCACCACATCTACCCATCTCAAAAGCTATGCTTCCAGGGTTACCCCCACTTTCCTACATGTTTTTCAGATTCTTTCCCTTTTCAAAAACAAAATTAATATGGTTACCCAATTTATTTTTCAAACCACCATGTGAACTGATATTTACATTCCAATTTTTAACTATAATTTCTTTAAACTTTCCACTATTGCTCCAAAATGGTAATATCAGAGCTCTCTGAAATTTAACACCAGTATTCACCCCCACTTCCATAACATTTTTCATATTACTTCATTTTAAAATAAGTTTGAGATTAGTTTCTCTTTCACAGATAACCTCCTTTTCTATCCAACTGCACTGGATACCCTCTTTCATAAAGCAAGTATTTAAAATGAGCAGTTTCCTTAAGAAATACCAATTGGTACAATATGATAAGAGATAAGCTAGCCATCGACCCTTTTATTAAGCTTTCGGTTTATATGGATAGCAACTATTAAAATACAAAGTATTTGAAAAGGTAGGTTTATAGTGGATACTATAATCTTATCTCCTACCTTCCAAGATTTTATATAGTTCAATATCAAAAAATATTAATAGATGGATATTCCAATCAAATTAAATTAAAAAAATTCAGTAAAATAATTCATAAATATTATAAATTCATTCAACATATTCACATCACCTTTCCAGATTATTAACATCAAAGCACAAATAAGCAACTGGACTGGTATTCCACAGCAGAACATATTAGCTGAATGAGCACATCGTGTGTATGCTCCAAATCTAGCCTTAAGAAAGCAAAAGAGACCTTTAATAGTAAGGATGCAATTCTACAGCAGAAAGAGTTGATTTTGTCAAAATTGTGGCAGAAGGACAAACTACTAAAAGTGGGAGACAGCAGAGTGTTTGTAGAGAATGATTACCCACTGTACACCAGGCAAAAGAAGTAAATGCATTCCTCTATTCAGAGAATATCGATACACGGGTGTGAGATTCAAACTGCTGTATCAAGCTGTCTTCAAGGTATTCTTCCCAGGTGGGACAAAATCATTTTTTGATGAAGTGCATGCTAAGGAAGAAATACAAAAGTTTATCCAACAAAAACTGAGCTGTGAAACAGAAGGAGATTCGGCTTCTTGTTCCTCTGGTAATAAAGACCACAGAGAGACTGCGCCAGTGAAACCTTTGTTGGAGAGAAGGAAGGGGACACGAGAGCTGACTAGAAGAATTGAGAGTACATTGGAAATGAAGCAGAGACAGGATATGGGTGATGGAGAAGAACAGTAATAACATTAGTAACAATGTGGGATTACAATGCAATAATTATATTTTCCACAAGAAATTCTGGAAATATTGGACTTCTTCGCAGAGTAGGGGACTCTAAAGTACATGCCCTACTTCATGTCATTAATGTTCAGAAAAATGCTTTGGGGAAGAGAGGGGAGAACGCTAACCGTAAGTAAAGAAAACACTTTCTTCATAGTACTGCATCTGCTTTGCATGATTTTCCTTGCAAAAAAAGGAAAAGGGGAGCTCAGTTAAGGGGGCATGACAGAGTTCAAATTGATGTGCTTTTTTCATTCTTGGGGAAATGACTGATTAAGGACCTTTGCTTTAAGACAGAGAGGAAGTAAATGAAAAAGAATACTGAATATTTAAGTTTTTTTTCTAGCACTTGCAAATATGTATACAAAGTAGTATTTCTGCAGCGGATTATCATGCCTCCAAGGAGACAGTCTGATAGAGAAACTGGAGACAGTCTGGTGGAAGGGGATTAGCTGAGTGAAAAGAAAGAAGAACAGAGAAATTGACTAGGACATAATGTCCCCCGAAAACAATCAGGAGTTTGTCCAGGTGTAACAGCTTTAAAGATAATACAAAACCAGTTAGACTTGAAGTAACATCCTCTCAGTTTTTTTTTTAAATGCAATGGGGATACTAGTATAAACCCATGCTTTTGTTTTTTCTTGTTTACCCTTCTTCTCTCTTTTTCTTTGTTCAGTTTTCAGAAATGTAGACACTGCAATGAAAAAAAAATGAGGGGGGGTGGGGAGGGTGGAAGGGTCTGGCTAAGAGAGTATGACAAAAGAAAAATCTGTGTGCTTTTTCCCATGCTTGCATAAGGAAATGACACTGTAATAACAGTTATCCAGTAACAAGTTTAGTACAAAGCATGAAAATGAAAAAGAATACTGAATATTGTAAGGCTTTTTTTCTGATAAACAAGGTACCCTTAGCAGTTTTTTGTCTCGTTTGCATGTCACTAGAAGATAATTTAATAAAGGGAAATGGCTTGGAGAAAGTGTTTACTGAAAGCATTCAAGTGTTTTCTCAACTGGGAGAGTTACAAAGATGTACAAAATCAAATAGTACTTACTAATAGCACAGGCTTAGCATAACTAACCTTTCTTTTTGGTCAACTTTAGCCTGTCTGTGTAGCTATCAACTTAGAACGTATGTGCTTATTAGGAAGCAAAAAATATTTGAAAATGTACATAGTTGTGTGTTACTGTTAAGTTCATAGGTTTGAGGAGGTTTTTTTTTTTTGGGGGGGGTGTAGTTTGTTCTGTTTAGGGCTTTCAAAAAAAAAAAAAAAGTTATGCAAGATGTGACATAGGTGCAAATGGATAGGACTTGAAATAAATGTATAAAAGACCAACCTGCTCAACAGTATATACATGCAACATAAAAGATGGAATTAGACATTTTATTTAGCAAAAGAGCAGTTATATATAAAATGTGGTAATAATTATATAAGAAAATGATGCTTCTGTAATGTCTTTCAGTGTGAATGGTCTTACAAATAAATATAAAAAAGAAAGAGTAGTGAACTATATTAAATACTTAGAGTGCAAATAGCTATGCTAAAGGAGACATACCTGGAAAGAACTGAACATGTGAATTTGCTAAGCAACTCTTTTTTGATAACAATTCTAGAGCACACAATCTTTTAGCACAACAACTCAGGTAACAGAATGTGCAAAGAGCAGTCACTAAGCTTAGGGAGCCTATAACAAGGAAGATAACAAGAGACCTTGTAGAAGTATGGGAAATATTTTGGAAATTTTATGAAAATGTGTATAAAGCAGAGAAATATGGAAATTAAGAAAAGATATAAATGGAGGTGTTTATGGAAGAATTAAATATGCCAAAGTTAGAGGTAGATGAGGTTCAGTTACTAAACAGGATAGGAAGGGATGAGATAACAATGTCTATATATATTTTTTTGAGTTGCCTAGACATAGTAAAGCCTTGCCAAGTCTAATTATGGTGGCTGCCAAAAAAGCAATTACTAGAAAATGTAAATCAAAGTAGACCAGCTTTACTAGAAGTAGTGAGTATAGTAACAGTGATAAAACAACTGAAATTGGGATCTTTAGAAAAGGGAAGGAGCAAACTACATTGGAATAAATGGGAGCAATATATGCAGAGCAGGAGAGAGCTTTAAGAGAAAGAATTTGAATGAGCCATCTAATTCTTAACTGACAATGACTGGATGGTTATAAGTGATGTATAATGTTTGCAACTACAGTAGTTTCAATGGCGTCTGTGATGTAAACCATTTGCAACTAACGTGATACAATTTTGTATGTTTTTCATTTATATAAATGTAAGATTGCTTTTGTCATATGTGAAAATTTAATAAAGATGTTTGGAAGAAAAAGAATTGTCTACTCTCTGGGGAAGTCATAATTTTGTCAGGCTTCCTGCGGGTGGGCTCAGGGGTGTCAGGATCCTTCTATGCCTTCCAATAGACCAAAACAATGAGCTCATCGGTGGGTGGGACTACCCAGGAGGTAGATGGGCCAGTACCAAATGCCACCAGGAGTACAGATTCTTCAGAAGGGTTGCTGGACTTCCAGCCACCTCTCTGTTTTAGGATCACAATGATGTCTCCATATGAGACATCTTCAGGAGGTGACCGAGGGGGCCCTTCACCATCATCAAAATCTGTATCTTCGGGGACAGAGTCAGGGAAATCTACATGTTCCCTCTTGCATGTTCTCTTCTTAGGGACCTCCTTGGTCGGATACTCTGGGAAGGTATCAGAAGAGGAGTGGATATCCTGATGGGGAGCCTGGGATTTTGGTATTGGCTGTCCCTGTAGAAAGGATAGTTGAGACTCTAGACGCAGAGGTGGAAGAGATGTAGACTTAGGATCCGAGGGGGTAGGTACCATCAGAGACAGAGGTGCAGAGTCCTCTCTCCAAAAACCTTAAAGCAGACCATCCTGGTAAGGGATAGGAACCTGGATCTGAGAGGAGAAGCCCTTGATCCCTATTGACCTGATGGGGTAATATCAGCTCCAAGAGCTCTCCAGATCAGACTGGACCAAACAGCTCAGAGCAAGTCTCTACCCTGCTTGTAGATGTTTCATCTCCCTGCTTGTAGATGTTTCATCTCCCAAGCCCCTACTCACACTTACTAAGGGTACCAGTACTTCTCAGAGATTTGTGATGTATGGCTAGGCTTTACAAGATCCTCGTGGTCATTAGCCTAGTATACACCTATGAACCTATGGATCCAAGGATACAAAGATTCTCTTATTGAAAGCAGATGGGTCTGGAAGACTCTGATCAGAGGGCTCAAACTTTGATAGGAGTCAAAGGAGGAATTGGTAGTGGACATGTTGTGGATGTTCGGTCCACCTGACCCGATAGGGTAGCAGCTAAGAAAGAGGTAGGCTGGCTCTGCACTGACAGGATCTTTCTCACTAGCCTCTCCACATCCTCTTCGGTTTGACTTCTAGAAGAGCAGGAAGATACAGCAGACAGAGATTTAGGTCTCTCCAAAAATGGGGCAGGTATTCTTGAGGGAACTGGATTCAATGATGGGGAGTACCTTGATCTAGGCAAAGTAGGTAAGGCTGACTTTAGTGTCTGATAAAAGGTCTTCGGATCTGACAAATCCTTATTTTTCAGACACTTTGGATCTGTAAAAGCAGTTGGATCCAAGAACAGATGTTTTAGAAGTTGTCAGATCGGAGGAAAGGGATGGATCCAAGAGTTTTGGTTTCTTCTTCAGTGGATTCGATAAACCCATAGGATCTGAAGAAGACTTTTTTATTGATTTCTCCGTGGACCTGGAAGATGCAGAAGATGTGCTCAGAGAATAATGAGATACCTTTTTTTAAGATGCTCCAGAGATAGCTTTGTCAAAGGAGGAAGGCAAGAGACTCCTTTACAATAAGGTTGTTCTTACAATCTACCAACACTCTAGGGTTGAAAGCATGGCAGATTGCACAGTTTTCTTGGAGGTGAAGACAGCCTAAGCAAACAACACAGCGTGACAGAAAGAGAAATCTTCTGACCACACATTCCACATTTTTTAAAGCCTGCTGGGCTTGTCTCCTTATGAGCCATAGCACACAATCAGCAGATACAACAAAAAGAGTGTGTGTGTGTGTGTGTGTGTGTGTGTGTGTGTGTATATGTACACACACACAAGAATTATAGAAGTTTTTTTTTAAGGAGACTAGAAAGAGGTTGAAAACTATCTACGAAGGTAGTAAGACTACAAAAAGCGATATACAGAAAGGCAAGGGACAGGAGAGAGATACTAACAATAGTATCAACAGTACACTACTACAAAGGAAAGGAATTAAAAAGGAGATCAATTTATTGAAAGATTTACAAAAAAAACATGAAAACTGTACACAGCAAATACATCTACATCGACACACAAAAATCGTGCAACAAAAAAAAAATACATAATTTTTAGATCAACCAACAGCGTCATGCAGGTATACAACTCCATGACCGCACTACAGTGGGGAAAAGGATATAGCTCCTCATCCCCATGATCACCCTGCTGGCCAAGCAAATAAGTTCGGCATTTTCAGTTTCGACAATTACGTATTTCACTCTTTTTGTACATAGACCTTTATGTGTCTATGTACTTTTATTCGCTATTTTGGGCTTTCGTGTTTATAATATAGACCATTTATTTAGTAGCTCAAGAGACAGCAGAAATCACATCTTTCACCTAGAGGCAGCAAACGAGATCTAAGGTAATGTGGGTTGGTGCATTCTGGATAAGGGAGAAGCTCGAGGGTTCAAGGTGCCACAAGCTTTTACAGTGGGCGAGTCAGATCTGTGGGCTCAGATCCAAACCCCATGAGTTGAGGATAGAATGAAAATTGACATCAGATAAATAGTTTTCCAGGTCAGAAATTTAAGATCACATTTAGCTTCTGGTTTAAAGGGAAAATTAATTAAGTTTTGCAGTATCAAATTTAAATTCCATGGTGGCATGGGGTCTTTATAAAGGGGTCTTAGGAAGAGAGTATCTCTCAAAAAGGCCTTACACAGTTTAGAGGAAGCTAGTGAAGAATTTTGAAATCCGGCGAGAAAGTTAGAGATTGCTGCAAAATGGACTTTGATAAACTAGCAGCTTCATTAAAAAAACTTGCCAAAAATTCCACAACAGACTGAATTGGAGGTAAGAAGGGGTCTATCTGACTTTGTTCTGCCCAACAAATTAATCTTTTCCATTTACTCTTAAAGAGTTTCCTAGTAGAGGGTTTATGGCAAGATAAAACTATGGAATGGAAAGGGGAAGACAGCACGGGTTGTCTAATTAAAGGAATTGGAGAAACCACGCTGTTAGTTTGAGGTCAGAGACATCCAGGTAGACCATTCTTGTCAGGTGAGACAGGAAGTCTGGAATTGGATCCATAATCCAAGGTTGACATAATAGATTAAGCCAAAGAAATAGGTTCATAGGTTCATACTAGGCTACCTGACCTGGGGCAATTACAAGCCTAGCCCGATTTTGTTTGGCTTACGCCACCCCTTGATTTGAGTATACTGTGCCCTTTTTAAGGTTTAATTTACTGTGTCTCTGTCTAATAGTGACACGGAAGTAATCCCCGGGACAAACCTACGATCCCCCATCCACTCATCAAGATTCTTCTTGAAGAGATTCAGTGAGGTGCTCTGCCTAACATGAATTGGAATTCTATTCCAGACGAAGGGAGTCTCTGGGTTATGAATCTGTCCCTCCAGCAAGTTCTATTTATTTCTGTGCTGAGGTTCAAGTCCCTCGAGCGTGTGGCTCTAAGGGATTTAGATTTACTGAGGTGGAGCATGTCCATTAATTCAGGATTGGACATAGCTTTATATTGTCAGGCATAGATCGCCTCAAAGTAGGCGGTATGCAACTGAGTAGAGCTGGAGTTTTTTTAACCGAGCAGCATATGGCATGTGCTTGAGTCCCTTGATCCTCTTGGTGAGGTACTTATGGGGTCTTTCTAATTGCTGCAGGTGTCGGGTAAGGTACATCCCAAAAGAAGCATTATATTCTATGATAGGCCTGATGAGGGATGAATAAAGGGGCACGATTACCTTTCTTGATCTAGATATGAATCCTTTCATGATGAGGTGGGCTATGTAGAAGGTCTTTCTAACCACTTTGGCAATGTGGTTGTCAAAGGAGAGATTGCTATCAACTTGGGTCCCCAGATCCCTAATTACTTTCTCTGTACTTAATGGGTTACCACCTATGTGGTAATTTGTGGGCACATTGTTTTTGCCAAAGGGTATGACTATACACTTTTTGGCATTTAGCTTTAGACCATGGCTCTGGCACCAGTTATCTGTCTCTGTGAGACCTTTTCGAAGGATGTTTGTGTCAGCTGGAGAGTCGATTATGGCACCCAGTTTGCAGTCATCTGCGAACTTGGTGAGTCATAGTCCTCCCACGTTGGCCTGTACCTCGGAAAAGTATATACCGAACAAGAGCGGTCCCAGGACAGAACCTTGTGGGACGCCACTCGTGACCGGTTTCGAGTCCGACATGGCTCACTCTGTGGGTTCTGTCTTTGAGCCAGTTTGCGACCCATCTTGTGACATAGGGGTTTATATTTAAGCTGGATAGCTTATCTATGATGCCCGAGTGGGGTATTGTGTCAAATGCCTTTGCTAGGTCCAGATAGGCTGTGTGGACTACCTTCCCTTCATCTATGGCTTTGGTGACTGTTTCAAAGAAGTTGACCAGGTTCAAAAGGCAGGATCTGCCCTTGACGAAGCCGCATTGGGTAGGATCTAGTGTCTGTAGGTCCCCAATGTCTTTGTTTATGAGCTCCATGATGATCCTCTCCATAGCCTTGCAGACTAGGCTAGTCAGGCTTATGGGGCGATAGTTTCCAGGGTCCGTAGGGGCTCCACCTTTGTGGAGTGGGACCACTGTTGCTGTACGCCATTCTGTGGGCACATATCCTGTAGTGAGGCTGAGATTGTACAGCTGTTTTATTTGAGGGGTTAGGTCTTCTTGGAGTTCATGTAGGACGCAACCCGGGACGCCATCTGGTCCCATGGAAGCAGTGTTTTTTGCTTTGGAGAGGGCAGCCTTCACCTGAGCATCGGAGATGTTTGGGAGGCAGCCCTCTGCCGGGATAGATACTTGCTCTTTTGGGGGGGAGGCGGTGGAGAAGTTTGCACTGAACCTGTCTGCCAGGATATTGGCGATGTCTGTGGGTTCAGTGTATTTTTTGTCGTTTAGAATCAACTCAGAACAAGTCTAGGAGTTGCATCCCAGGTTCCTAACATAACTGAAAAAAAGCCTTATGATTGTCTTTAGTGTCCTGTGCAGTTTTTCTCTTGAAGCTGGCCTTGGAGGATTTTATGAGGGATCGTAATTCTTTGCTTGTACTGATCAGAGCTGCCTTCCCTATTAGGGATTTTGCTCCATCATGTAGTAGCTTCCTCCTTCTGTTGTACAGTTTATTTATGGCTGGGGTCCACCAGACTGGACGCCTGCCTTTGGATGATTGGGTCTTGGTTTTGTTTGGGATAGCATGATCCATGCATTCCTGGAGATGTCCGTAGAATGCGTTTATATAGGATTCTGCAGTTTGGGCCGTAGTTTCCACTGGCCTTGGGGCCTTGAAGGATTCCACTTCGGTTTTGAGAAGTGAGAAGTTCGTTTTTGAGAAGTTTTTCACTGTGGTTTTCTGAGTTGGGGGTGGGGTCGGGATGTGGATATCCAGTGAAATTAATTTATGGTCTGATCTTACCAATGAGGGATATACTTCTGGTATGGAGCATAGAGTACCCATGTTGGTAATGATCAGGTCTAGTATGTTATCCCCTCTTGTGGGAGTGGTGACTAGTTGTTCCATAGCATTTGAGTTTATAATTTCCAGGAACCTTTGGGCTAAGCTGCTGGGGCTTGAGTAGTGCTCCCAGTCTATGTTTGGGTAGTTGAAGTCGCCCAATATAATGGTGTTCAGAGAGATCTTCATGTTCTCCAATGTTTTCAGGAAAGCCGAGTGGGATTCCTGACTTTGAGAGGGTGGTCTGTAGGATGCTATAAACTGAAAAGCAGTCTTGCCCACTGTTAGTTGCACATGGATGGTCTCCGATACTTCGTGCAATACCACTAACCTGGAGGTGTGAATATCCTTGATAAATATGGAAACTCCCCCTCCTTTTGTGGTTCGGTCTGGGTTTTGGGGCCGAAAAGCATGATATGAGGTATAACCTGGTAGTGCTGGGGTGCTCTCTGGAGCCTTGAACCAGGTTTCTGTCACTGCACAGATATCAATGTTCTCCATACTGAGGAGAGCTTGAGTGTGCATCTTGAGGTTAAGACTTCTGGCGTTTAGCAGCATTACCCTTAGTTTCTTGTTCCTTGTGCTGTCTATGGAGGTGGGTTTGACTTTTGAGCCTTGCCTAAAAAAGGCACAATGAGGGTGGCAAGAGCCTTTGCCAATATCTGAAAGCCCAGTGGTGACAGGTGCAAGCCATCCCTAGCGAAGCAACGTGGCTTGTCGAGCATGTCATCCCAGGCTGACAGACACTGGATCCCCTTTGAATGACACCAAAATTTTAGCCAATTGTTAAAATCGATCATTTTGTCTTTGTACTGTGGCATCATTCTAGGTGAGGGTAAGATGCTGCTCAAGGTTAGGGTCATACCGGCCTGGGCTACATGATCAGAGAGCTCCTCTATGTCTCTTTTCATGTAGTCCAGGGAGGTACATCTCAGGTCATTCACACCAGCATGTACGATGACTGAGTCATATTTGTATTTGCTTTGGAGTGACCTGAGTGCTTGCGTTATGTGGCGGATCCTAGCGCCCGACAGGCAGCTCACTGTGACCTTCTCTTTGTTCAGCCTGGTGAGCGGGATGTCAGTGTGTCTGACAATAGAGTCACCTATTACAAGAGTATCAGGTGTGTTATTCAGCCTTAAGGGCTGTGGCTGCTTGGCACACTGACTTTGTGGGCTATGTGTTGTGCGTGTTTTGTTTTGGGGTAGCGTTTGCTTGGATGTCTGCTTTGGAAAACAAATCTGTCGAGGCCAGTAATGTGCAATGAAGATGACTGCACTTGAAACACGCTGCTTTCTACCAGAATTTGGGAATTAGAGGAGTCAGAGTATAAGTGTACAGCAGACCAGAGGGACCAACTGTGGAGTAGAGCATCCCTCAGTGATTCCTCTGGTGGGGGGAGAAGGGCAAAAAAGCTGCTGCACTTATTGTTTATGGAAGAGGCAAAAAGATCACCACAAGGTTGGCCTCACTGACTGAAAGTCATATCCATCACTTTGTGTTGAGAGACCACTCGTGAGGTAGTAAGATAAACCTGACCACTCGTGAGGTAGTAAGATAAACCTGTTCAGTTTGTCTACTATCACACTGATCTTCCCTTGAATATGCACTGCTATTGGAAAGCAGTTCAACGATAACACCCAATGTCACACTCTGAGGGCTTCTCAACACAGGGGGGTAAGACCTGGTTCCTCCCCTGCTTGATGACGTACCAAATGATTGAAATCATGTCTGTCTGGACTGCAACTGTTCCAAGAGGGGGTAGAGTCTTGGAATGCCTGCAATGCCAAAAGCACCTCTCTCATCTCCAGAGCACTGATATGCAAATTGGCCACTTTGGGAGACCAAGTGCCTTGGTCTGTTTTCCAAGAAATTGCTCCCTCCACCTAATCTCGGAAGCATCCATGGTCACTATGGCCTTGGGCTGAGGGAGGATGAAAGGATGGCCTTGTAATACCTGTTGCAATTGCATCCACCAGCAAAGGTGTCTTTTGCATACTTGAGTTATTCTTATCTTCACTGACATAGGTTAAGAAAATATAGACCACTGTATTGCTAGAATGTGGAATCTTGCTAAAGGAACTAAAATCATTGCTGCTGACACATGACCCCAGGACTTGCAGAATCAATCAGGCTGAAATTCTGGCAGTTTAAATTACTTTCCTGACCTGCATTATCATCATTTTCACTCTTGATAGTGGAAGAGAAGCTACCATAGATACTGTGCTGAATGCTGCTTATATGAATTCTAATGTCCGTGTTAGTTATAAGTGAGACTTGTTGTAATTTATGGTTATTCTGAAATATGAAAAAATTTGTAGCACTTGATCTCATGCTTCTATAAGTCGATGCCTATATGCAGTAATGAGCCAGTCGTCTTGATAATGAAAACACTGGGAATCCTTGCAATCTCAAGTGAACTGCTACCATTGCCATGTACTTCTTGAACACCCTGGGGGCTGTGGTGAGGCCAAAGGGCAGTGCTCTGAACTGATAATGGCCAGCTCCCAGACGGAAGTGTAAATACCGTCTGCATCATCTGTTCATCTTTATGTGATGGTAAGATCAAGCACATCCAGTCATCCCTGCCCAGAAAGGGCAGAATGTACTGAACCATGACCATCCAGAACTGTGTGTGTCAAACTGCCTTGTTCAATACACTGAAATCCAAAACTGGTCTCCAGACCCCTGTCTTCTTTGGCACCAAAAAGAATCTTGAGCAAGTTACAGATTCTATTTGGTCTGGTCGGACCTATTGGATGACTCGTTTTTTAGCAGCTTTTGAATTTCCAGTGTTTCTTTCCTCTGACTGGGTGGAACATCAGGAAATTTTCTTGATAATGGAGAAGGTAGGAAAAAGGGAATTACATAACCTCTGGAAATAATTCTCTGCACCCAACTGTCTTTTGTTATATCTAGCCAGGCTCTCTGGTGCTGAGATAAGCAACCCCTGACTGCCTCCAGAGATGGACAATGGGGCCTCCTTTCAGGAGAGCTGAAAGGGTCTGTCAGAAAAGGAATCTCTAGAACCTTGGCTTCTCCCTCTACCTCTGGGGGATCTTCTCCCTCTACCTCTGGGGGATCTATCTCCATGAGAGTTCTGGAAAGGACCTTGGGACTTTCTAAACCACATTTTTTCAACCTCCCCATTGATTCCTGGAAATGGTCATTTGAGGGGTCGAAAAGCACATGCCCACTGCAGACAGGGTCTTTCCATCTTTCCCTGTGGGGCCAAACAAAAAATAGCCGTTAAAAGGAGCATGGACGAAAGAGGACTTGAAGGGCTCTGCAAAACACACAAGTGGATCCAGGCATGCCTCCTTATAGAAATGCCGGAATCCCTGGCCCTTGAGGTGCCTTCTGCAGCATACGAGATAAATCTCATGGACAAATTAGATATAGCTTGCAGGGTAGCCAACTGAGAGACTACTGAAGGTTGAGCCACAGCATGTTCGGTTCCAGAAAGAGATTTTGATAGATCTTTAATCAAATCTCTTTGAAGCCTCATAAAAATGTGTCAGATAGATCGACTAAGTGCAAATGTTGCTGAAGCATAAACACACTTCCAAAATCTGTCCATTGCTCTAGACCCTCTGTTAGTAGGATGGACAGTGGAACTCTGTTCCACAAGTTCCTTTGCTGTAGCTGCCGCCATGACCACATCTTTACCCCACAATTCCCTGCCTTCTGATGGAGCCAGAATCCAGTCTGGCCTCTTGGGGACTGGCTCAACCATATTAGGTTCCTTTCACACCCGCCTAGAGACCAAGTCAATGAACTCATTGGTGGGCTGAGTAATCCAAGAGGTAGATGGGCCAGCTCCAAAGGCTTCCAGAAATACTGATTCCTCCAAAGGTCTTGGGAAAACCAGACAACCTTCTGCTTAAGGATCAAGAATATCTCCAAATGAGATGTCATGGGGTGGTGATTTTGGGGACCCCTCTCCATCGAAATCAGTATCCTCAGTGATTCTTGAGTAGAGTCCAAGTGCCTCCTTTTGCCCTTTGTCTTCCTACGGACTTCCTCGGTGGGCTAGTCCAGTGAAGTATCAGAAGATATTAGGATACCCTGCTGGGTATCCTGGAAGCTTTGAGCGGACTGCCCCTGTGGGGGTAGGATGTCGAGGATCATAGTGCAAAGTCATCAGAGATGTAGAGTGAATCTGAGGGAGTAGGACCCATCTGACTTTCTGGAGGAGACAACACTCTCTTCAGAATCTCAGAGGCAGATTGCTCCAGTCCGAAGGAAGACAATCAAGCAAGCATGTTTCTGGTCCATCACCTCCCTCTGCTCCAAGAACAACCCACCTGAGGCAGAAGTTGGACCCAAGCTGTCCAGTGTCGAGGCTCCGAGAGGAAGAGACGGCTCTGAAAACCTTGGCATTGACTCCAACCCTCCTGGATCAGACAGGGATACTTTGGCTCCGAGAGTCATCCAGTTCCAAGCATGTCAGAGCCAGTGCACTCAGAGCAGTATACTTATCCGACAAAGGTGATTTCTTCGGATCCAAACCAGACGGCCCTGGAACACTCAGATTTGAGGAATCTAAAACACCAAGTGGTAGATGATCTGACTTCCTGACCCAAAGGGGTAGGAGTCATATAAACTCCCAAATTAAATTGCGCCATGAAGAATTTCTTTATTATCCTCTCCACATCTGCTTCCATGAGACTCGGAGTAATGAGAATATGTTAGGGATGACAATTTGGAGCACCTCTCTAAGAAAGGAGAGGGCACCCTGGATGGTACTGGATTCAAGCAAGGAGAACAAGTAGCCCTTGGTAAAGGTTTTGGATCCAAGGGTGTAGGATCAAGAACAGGCTTGATCGGATCCAATGGTGGTCAGACCATGAATAATTTTGGATCTAATTTCCGTTTCTTTTTTTAGATTCAGTGGAAGAAGAGGGTGAAGACTCCGAAGGTTTAGACATTTTTGTAGGGTCTCTCGCTTTGTGTTTCAGGGATTACCCCAGTAATGGCTTTGGAGAAGGAAGTTGGCAGCAAACCTTTCAAAATCAATTTGTTTTTTCCTGTCAGCTAGTGCTTATGGGTTGAATCCTAGACAGATACCGAAATCCTGTTGCAAATGATCTGGGCCCAAGCAACAGACACAAAGATTGCGGGCATTGGAATAAGGCAACTTATGCCCACACTTATCGCACATTTTAAATCCTGAAGGACCTTTTTTGGACATTCCAAAAGAGAAACTATAATATTAATAGAAATTCTAAACTTTTTTTTTTTAAATAGCAAGAGGAAAAAAGTTAAATACAAACAATGGTAAATAAGAAATACAAATGTTTTATAAAAAGGAAAAATTACCAACAATGGTAAGAAAGAGTACACTCAAAAGTGTATGAAAAGAGGACTACAGCAGAGAAGACATAAGAAAAAAAAAGATGAATTAAGTAGTTGAAAATAAGTAGTTTTTTTTTAATTTTTATTAGAAATATCAAAATAAACTTATCTCCCACTCTACATTCCAGGGCTGAATGTGACCACTCTACATTCCAGGGCTGAAGGCGACCGCATCCAGATGCAAAAGTGGCAAATGAGATCTGAAAGATGTTAGGGGTTAGTGCGTTATGAGTAGGAAAGGCGCTCAAGAGTTTTTAGAGGCCAAGAGTTAGTTTAAATGGCCGAGTCAGATTCGAAGATCGGATCCAAACCCATTAGTTGAAAATGAATGAAAATTAACATCAGATCAAATTTTTCTCATCAATATGTACTAAAAGAGTCCAGTCTAAATTCCACCACACAAACCATTTGTAAAATTTCCAAGAATCTTGCAGGATATGTTTTTTTATCATTGCAAAATACTATTAACTTAACATTAATATATTAGGCTACAGGTTCTATTTTAGAAACTGCAGATACAACTACAGGTTTAAGTGAGGTATCAGTAACATTTTTATGAATCTTGGGTATTCCAAGAAAAAAGGAAATAGTGTGCTTATCAAAAGTCAAACAATGAAATTCTTCCCTGGAAATATCAGCAGTCATTAACAAGTATTATAAAACCATATCAATGACTTTAAAAGTTACTGAAATGTTACTGTAAGTCTTATCATCTAAAAATAATTGAAAAAGTATTTGACTATAATTCATACTATCCATAAATACGACCCCCACCCTCATCAGAATTGTGTGCGTGTGTGTGTGTGTGTGTGTGTGTATATATATATATATATATATATATATATATACATACATACATACACACATATATATATATATATGTAACAAACACACACACAAAAAAAAAACAAAAAAAAAACAGTGCCACATTTCAATAGCAAGCCAATATCCTTAGTTTTCATTGCCTTGTATTACTCATATGGTCATTCAAGAAAACTAGTCTTGTTTGTTTGATGGGCGGGACTAAATCATCACTCAGACCAAAATGGTCTTTTTAACCTGACTTCACAGTACTACTGTAAAACAAAGAGCTCTGCATTAACCCACTTCACCATCATAAAAAAATACTCCATGTGATCAATGGGAAAATAAGCTAAAATAAAATAAAGGAACCACCCACAGAGTTCCTGGAAATCTAAACGTCTACATGGTTTAGAATTTAAATATAAATATCTCAGCAGAATGTGAAAAACAAAAGTCATGAACCTCAAATCCAACTACTTTAAAAAAGAATTGAGCAAACATTTTGGTCTACCTAGTTGTCTTGGAGTGAGATTCAAGACAATGTAGCATGTGAATCTCCCCAGTAAACATAATTTACTTTTATTCACTGCATGGGATATGACACGAAGGACACCCTTTAAGAATACTTCAGTAAAACATGAACAAGCTGTATAACTCCACTGATATGCAGATACACATGGCCTTCTATTTCAGGAAAAGTACTGAAAACGTAGTTAAGTAAAGTACAATTTTGTAAGGAAAATTACCATAACAGTAGATGTTTGAATAAGCCTGTTGCAGTAGCCTTAGTTATATGGGTTATATCCTGCAGAGGATATAACAGATGGCCAGCTTCCAGAGCTTAAGGGCACTGCCCATGAGCACAAACCGTTGACAGCTCAAGCACAGAAGAAGAAAATCAATGATTTGGGTGACAAGCCCTTCAGAGCTTTTTTGCCAATTGAAAGGAGGCTAGAGCCCTTAAAAAGGTCAGTACTAGGTAAATAAAAATCAAGGTCCTCAACCTGACAGCAATAATGATACAAAAATAAGGAGATGGAGGGATGGAGCAAATATTGTATCAGTTATCACTCCAACATATACTGTACGTTTACTTACACAAGTGTACTATGTTCATCATTTCATCTCTGTTGCTTTAGCTACATATACTTAAGACTGTTCAGATTTTTGTAGAATGTCCAGACTTTTGCCTCATATTTTGTGGTCTGTTCCACATAAAATGTGTGTGTTTCTGGAAACTCACAGAGGATTGAAGTCACTAATAAAGGACGTACAACTGAGTTTTAGACTTCATCATATCCTTCAGAAAATGTATGCTAACGCAAATCTTTGTTATTCTAACAACTTTCTCAGTTTGTAAAAGCAAAAGCAATATTTAAAATATGTCCCTGTGTTTGAGCCTTTGTCTCTCCATTATGGTAGGCTTTGTCCAGATTTCTTGTGCTAAGAGGTTAAGAGGAACACTTAGCTATATGGTTAATTACCACAGCTCATAATGACTCGGAAGAGGAGAGATGAAGGTTCAGGAGCACCTGGTGAATTATCTTAGCAAAGCCTGCTGTTGACCTGGAAAGGAATCTTCTTTATAGTGCTTGGTAAAGGTATGTATTAAGCACCAAGTTACTGCTTTTAGAGTTGTTCTAGAATCCACAGCCAAAAGGACACTGAAGAAGCTAAGGCACTGGTAGAGTTTACCTTGACCCTGCAAGGAAATGATTTGTTGTGGTGGGCATTACAAAATGAAATGGCCTGCTTGATAAGGGTTGTCCTTTTTTCCTACCTTCAAAAGAAATAAATAACTGATCAGAGTTTCTGAAGGTTTCAGCTGAGTCAAGATAATACCAAAGTTGTCTATGGAAATCCAGAGTATTAAGAATCCTTTCCCTCTCATTTTTAGGATCTGAGAAGAAGACAGGTATATGGATAGCTTGGTTCAAAGTAAATGTGGCTACCACTTTAGGCATAAAAGGATTGGTTCTCAGAGAAACCCTATCCGTGTGAAAAAATGAGATATGGTTAACCACTATGAGAGCTTGGAACTCAAATACTCTTCTTGCAGAAGTCAGAGCAATAAACAAAACTGTTTTCCATGTAATGAAACTCAAATCAAACTTAATGAGCTGGTTGAAATAGAGCAAGAGTTAATTTCTCCAACACAAAGCTGAATCCCAACATGGAGCTTCTTATTTTCTAGATGCCTGGGTTTGCAGCACTCCTTTCAAAGACATTTAAATGTGGGAATGCATTGAAAGGGGAGGATCCATGGACATGCATGTTAAAATGGTCAACTAATTAATCTTGATAAAGGAGTAGGAAGGGCCAGAGGATAACAACTCAAGCAGATAATTTAGTACCATTCAAATAGTAGCCTTAAAAGGGTTCTGGTTCTTGTCTCGAAACCAACTAGAAAAAATTACATGGAATATGTAATCTATAATAAATGATTTCCTAGTAGTAGGTTTCTTTCCCTCCATCAATACCTGCTGCACGTCTTCAGAAAACTGGTGGGTAAAGTGGTATTACAACTCAATCATCCAGGCAATTACTTGAAGTTGTTCCAAGCTGAGGTGCATCAAAGAACCCCTGTCTAGTGCAAGTATGTCCAGTCTGTGAGAAAGCTTGTGGTAAATGCCTTTGGCTATTTCCAAAAGAAGGGAGAACCATTGCTGCCTGAGCCAGAACGAGGTCACCACAATGATCTTTGGCAAGTCTTTCTGAATCTTCAAAATGACTGTGGATATTACAGGAAATGGTAGAAATGCTGGAAAAGGATACATGAACATTCTCATCCAAAGAAATGAAAAAAACATTCTTGTCCAAGGAAATGAAAAAAAACATCTGTTTTCCAGGCCTGTTTGCAAGGAATTCTGGAACAGCATTTTGGCAGTTATTTTTTGGGAATGGAGGCAAAATGAACTACCCAAGGTACTCCTGCAACTGGATCAAAATGAACTACCCAAGGTACTCCTGCAACTGGATCAAAATGAACTACCCAAGGTACTCCTGCAACTGGATCAAATCGTGGAAGACCCCACATTCAATTTCCATTCGTGACTGCCTGCCCTGGTCCTTGCCCAGCTTGTCTGCAACAGTATGGACTTATAGGATATATAATGCCTGTAGAGGGAAGACTATGCTGAATTGATACATCCCAGACTATCATGGCTAGTTTACACAGACAGTAAGATCTGGAACCCCCCCCCCCCTTTCTTTATAGACCACATCACTGTGGTGTTGTCTGTAATTATGTATAATGGCCCAGGGGACCACATATGACTGAGAAAAGTTGTAAGCATTTATGACTGCCAACATTTCTTACGTTTATGTGTTTTACTTGTTTTGGTACATCCCTTTTTGTTCCAAATGCCCTGCACTTTTATTCTCATAGGCACCACTCCCCAAGCAAAGTCCAAGGCATCCATAGTTACAGACCATGCTGGAGAGGAAGGGAAAATGGGAGACAAATTCAGATAAAACTAGTCTCTTCACTACAGTTCTCTTTCTAAAATCCCAAAACTAGACGTTAGGGGATGTTGATGTTGGGACCACATATATTTTAGGTACTACTGAATTTTTCTGAAGTGGAGTCTGGCTATAATAATCATCAGAATCATGGATACTATGAAGCTAGGTAACCTAAGAAATTTCCTTGCTAAAATCTTGGATTGAATGGAAAAACACAGGAATCAGTTTAGATACAGATTTACTTTTTTCCTCTGGAAGAAAAGGTCTGTGAACGGAGATATCTAGGAGACGCCCCTGGAAAACAATCATGTGAGAATGATTCAAACAAGATTTTGAATGTTCTCTTGGAATCTCAGTCTTTGAGAAGATCTCTCACCCAAATGAGAGATTCCTGAAACTTTGAAAAAAAAAGCTGCAAGGATAAGTAAGTCATCTAAATAAGAAAAAATGTGAACATCTTGCAGTCTGCAATAGGCTGTTATTGGGGTTAGTCACTTTGTGAACACCCTCGGATCACTGGATAACCCAAAGGATAATACAGAGAACTGAAAGTTTAATGCACTCATAGAAAACCTTAAGAAACTTTAGAAATCTGAGGCTACAGGCATGTGATAAGCATCCTTTAAATTTAGAATTATTAAGAAACTGAAAGTGGGAAATCAGTGGTAACAGGTTGTGAATGGATAGCATTTTGAATTTTGGGACTTTTACAAAATGATTTAGAAAGGAAAAAATCTATGACTGGTCTCCAAGAGGTTTCTTTCTTTGATACTAGAAACAGTCTTGAAGAAAAAAACCTTACCCAGAGAAAGGAGGGCTGCTTCTATTACCCCCCCCCCCCCGAGTCAGCAGATGCGAAAAAAAGAAGCTTGATTTGGTGTATGAGAAGGAATCCCCTGAAAAGGGGAAAGAGATTCCCAGTGTCATCTGCATCCCTGATGTATCATTATCAGAAACCATTTGTCTGAGATTATCTGATGACAAAGAGAGAAATGGAGAGACAGATTTTGAGGGAGATTTAAAAGGCTTGCCAGGGTGGAGAGGGGGTTTACCATCTGGAGGCAGACATTCAGAATTGTTGGATTGTCCTTATTTCCCCGAGGACTCCTTTCTTTTTGAGCCCCCTTGAGATTGTTTTTTTGAATGAATGCTTGCCAGAAGCTTGCTGTGTCTGCTTATTTAGCATTTTATAAAATGTTGATGAGACATGTAAAACTTATCAAACTTGGAAAAGGAAGACTTGAGCATATAGCAATGCAAAAAAAAAGCTGATCTGGAAAAGGCATCAGCTGAATCATAAACACATTTCAAATAGTGCTGGGTGACTTGACAAAGATGCAAGAAGGGAATTTGCGTAAGATTTTTCCTCAGAAGAGGGAACATAGCTTTAAATTATGTTCTTCATGTTTCACTGTTGCAGTCATTACATTTGGGTAATCTGCTGGCAGGTTGCCCTCAGTCGGCCTGAATTCCAAAGTCTTGGGTCCCGCATCGGTTGCTGTCTTCTCTTCCATGACGTCAGGTCATCAGGAGTATAAAACATGCAGCCGATGCCATTTTCTTTAGTCTTTCTTGCCGCACGGTACCCGAAGCAGAAGCATTTCGCAAGTGCCGGTCGGCAGACTACTGAAATATTTGAGTTTGAGTTTCAGAACCGAAGTCTTCACTAAAGCTAAGTACCCCATTGGGGAAACTTTTTTCTTGCTCCTTACCGATGTCAGAAAAAGTTAATAATTGTATTACATGTGGGAAGCAAATACCTCATAAGGATTTCCATTTATACTGTATTCCTTGCCTAGGCCCTGATCACAATGTGCCTGGCTGTCAGTTTTGTGCTAGATTTAGCCAACGCACTATTAAGCGTCAGTATATTTTTGCATCGAAGTATTTTGGAAACAGATTTAACTACCCAGAAATGTCATCGGATAGCAATCAGACTACCGGAGTACATAAAAAACGCAAAGAAAAGGACAGAGAAAGGCTGGTACTCAGTGAGGCGCTTTTGCAGTCCCTGATACCCGCTACCTTCGAGTTGCAGGCCTCTACCGACACCCACGTGCTGTCTGGCATGCCGCAAGATACTCAGGGTATTGGACTGATGGATGTGTCTCCCTCGGATGGATCCAGAGCCTCTGAGCTTCTGAGGGTGTATTCAGACCTCAACATTTGTATATCAAACCGTCGACAGCTGCAAAACCAAAGATAAAAGCAACTTCTAAAACTAAAAACCTGACGCATGAGCCATGTGCACAGGCCTCTATGCCTAAAAAACAGATGATCAAAATGGCTGAAGACCTCATTACCTTGATCAGGGGTACACATCTCCCTCCAGATAAGAGGCCTAGGCAAGACACTGATTAGGACTCTTCAGATCAGGTTTCTATTTCTTCCGATTCCTCTTCTGATCAAGAATTATCTATTCCTCCCTATGAGGATTCTGATGCAGAGGAGTCTATACCATCTGCATCTCCTCCTGAGGATTATTCATTTGGAGAAACCTTGCATATTTTCAGGGAGCATTTTTCACTAGGAGTCTCAAGACTTCTCAGAATCAAAAAAGAGGCTCAGGGATTTCCTTCTCCCCCCTCAGCACAGGCCTTTAGCCATTCCCCCTGTTTTAAACATTGTGGATGAGGTGTTTTCGGAGTCAAGCTTGACTCCTGACTCCTTACCTCCGGCTCCCAGTAAGCCTGACAGATATTACAGGGTCCCTGACTCACATAAATTTTTATTTAGAAACCCTGCTGCTGATCCTGAAACTATTTCACAGGGTCCAAAGGGAATTACGGCCTCAACAGCAAAAAATCCTACCCACTCTGACAGAGATTCAAGGGCACTGGACAGATGGGGAAAACAGGATTATACATCTGCAACCTTGGCAATCAGGGCCTTAAACTGTCAATTTCATATGCTTAAGTACCAACAGCATGTTATGGGATTGCGGAAACAGAAAATGATGTTGATTTCAGAATGTGCAGAAAATAAATTGCAGGAATTATTGCATGCAGCTGAACAGGTTGGAAAGCATACTTTGCAATGTGGTTTTGATTCCTTAGAGGCTGCCTGCAGGGCCGCAGGATCTTTGCAAACTGTTACAGACTTCTTACAAGTGCAGCCACCTAGATTCAGTAGACAATGGCCTACAAAAAATTGGTCCATTCCTGTGTCAGACAGAGCTCAAAGGGGCAAATCCAGACGCCCTAAGGGTTCTGGATACCAGGCGCAAGATTCATACAGGTCAAAGCAATGAGGTGCTTCTACCTCCAAATCTGGAGGAGATAAAGCGCAAACCTACAGAAAACAATCCCAATGACTTCTCTCTGCCTACTCCAAGTACTCTTTTGGCAGCACCCATAGGGGAAAATTAGCACTTTTTGCTCAAAATTGGCAGTTAATAACCCAGGACAAGTGGGTACTAAATATAGTATCACAGGGATACAGATTCCATTTCCACACTCTGCCAATGGCAAATGGTTGGCCAGATCTGCCACAAAATCAATGGGCAGAGGCACAGAAACAGGTTACGTCCCTCATGGATATGGGGGCCATTCAGCCAGTAAGAGAACAGGAAAAAGGACAAGATTTTACTCAAGACTGTTCTTGGTACCCAGAAAGGACAAGGCCTGGTGGCCAATACTGGATTTATTGATTTTGAACACATACCTGGACATTCCAAAATTCAAAATGCTGACTTTGCAGCAGCTTCTGCCCATGCTGGGTAAGAATGCTTGGCTGGTGACATTAGACCTAAAAGAGGCATAGCTGCATGTCCCAATAAGACAATCGTGCAGAAGATACCTCAGATTCAAGGCTGGCTTAATGCATTACCAATTCTCTGCACTGCCCTTTGGCTTATCTACTGCACCCAGGGTCTTTACAAAGTGTCTGGCACCAGTAATTGCATTTTGCAGACAAAGAAGTATACATATATATCCTTACTTAGACGACTGTCTCATTCAAGCAGAGAACAAGGACATTCTTCTTCGACACCTGGCATTTGTGAAAAGGCTTCTAACATGCCTAGGGTACACAATAAATGAAAAGAAATGTCAACTGGTACCCGCTCAAAAGATAACATTCCTGGGTGCAAGCTTGAATACAACTGCCTAGATGGCTTACCTCATGCCAGACAAGCAAAGGCAACTGACTACTTACTTCAAACTAATGGCAACAAAGACCCAGTTATCTGCAAGACAAATTCTGCAGGCTTTGGGCTTCATGGCATCCTGCATCCTACTGATTCCATATGCAAGACTGCATATGAGGAAACTTCAATGGTACCTGAAAAGTTTATGGAGTCAACATTCTCACAGTCTGGAAGCAATGATTCCTCTCATTCCCTGCCTACAACAGGAGTTTCTATAGTGGGCAAAGGCATGTCACCAAAACATGGGATGGGCCTTCACTCTCCCCCCTGCCAGCCAAAACTTAACAGACACATCAGATTATGCCTGGGGAGCCCACATGGTAGGAAGATGCATTCAGGGCATATGGACCCCAAAACAAATGCATCTGCATATCAACCAGAAAGAGATGCTAGCAGTTCAAAATGCCCCAACAGCATTCAAGGACTTACTTCATCCAGGACAACTACTGATAAAGACAGACAACACCACAGTCATGTGGTATATAAACAAGCAAGGAGGCACACACTCATACCCCCCTTTGCAGATTAGCCAAGACACTGTGGGACACCGCTTTGACCTACCAAATACATCTTCAAGCTCAATTCCTGCCAGGAAAACAAAATACACTGGCAGACAATTTAAGCAGAAACCTTATGGATCCTCACAAGTGGAAAATAAATCCACAAGTATTCAACATGACAACAGAGAAATGGGGGAGCCCAGATATAAATCTATTTGCCTCTCCTCAAAATTATCAATTGAAAAGATTCTGCACAAGGACTTATCACACACAAGCATGGAAAGTGGACGTCCTATCCTTCAGTTGGAAAAACCTATCAGTTTACGCCTTTCCTCCTCTGCCTCTTCTCCCCAAGGTCCTCCTAAAAGTCAGACAAGAGAAACCAAAGATGATACTAATTGCCCCGGACTGGCCCCGCCAGTACCGATACCCAATCCTAAGGAACCTGTCTCAATACCCAGCTTGGACCTTACCTCAAAGACCTCAACTACTGTCCCAGCAAAACAATCAGATCCTGCACAATCAACTACAGACATTGAACCTGGCAGCATGGCTGATCATGTAGCTATACAAACACGTCTCAGTAAAGCTGTGATGGATGTAATTTTGGAAGCCAGAAGGCCTAGTACTAGAAAATCTTATGCTGACAAATGGAAGAGACTCTGAGCTTGGAATCATGCACAAGGAATGGATACAGCAGAACCAAATATTTCTCCGATATTACAATACTTAACTGAAATGCTTGACAAAGGCCTATCTTTCTCATCAATCAAAATCCATGTCTCTGCCATTTCGGCTCATTACGATACAGAGCCACCAATCTTTTCTCATCCTTTACTAAAGCAGCATCTCAGAGGAGCCAAAAAATTAAGGCCTCCTAGAAGATCACCATTACCTGCATAGGACCTCAATTATACGTTGGAAAAGCTCACCCTGCTTCCATTTGAACCAGATGCTACCGCTGATATAAAGTTCTTATGGAAAACAGCTCTGCTACTAGCAATTACTTCAGCAAGAAGAGTTTCAGAGCTACAGGCCCTCATGTCTGTAGAGCCTTTTATCATATTTTACCCAGACGGGGTGTCTCTGAGAACAAATCCGACTTTTATGCCTAAGGTGGTTTCCAGTGTGGCTCTTAACCAAACAATTCATCTGCCAACTTTTTATCCAAATCCGCAGAACAAGGGGGAGAAAATTCTGCATTCCGTGGACGTACACAGACAGCTAAGATTCTATTTGAGGAGGACTAAAGCTCTAAGAAAAATTGAGCAATTACTAGTGTCATATGCTGCAGGATCAGAAGGAAAGGCTATTTCAAAGCAGACAATTTCAAAGTGGACAAGCCACTGCATCCGTTTCTGCTACTTACACCATGGAAAACCTGTGCCTAAGGGCATTAGGTCTCATTCCACCAGAGCTGCAGCTACTTCAGCAGCCTTTCTCAGAGAAGTACCAACCAAAGACATTCTAGAGGCTGCTACTTGGAGTTCTGTTCACACCTTCACAAAGCATGATCATTTGCCTCTCTACTCTAAGTCCAGGGCAGGCTTTGCCACTGCAGTGCTGCAGGGCCTTATAGCCGCACCTAATGCTGTTTAACTCCAGCCTCCCAACCATAGCTTTGGGATTCTACCCAAATGTGATGACTGCAACAGTGAAACACGAAGAACATAGTACAGTTGTGTACACTTACCATAAATGTAGATGTTCGAGTGTATTCACTGTTGCAGTCCAGGTTACCCTCCCGCCATCCCCCTGTCATTCTGGAGTTTATCTTTCCTTCTCTATCTTCTACAACCTATGTTGTGTATTTGCTTGTACATGAAGGTAAAGTTTATATTGATGCATGAATATACATATACATTTTTTTTTTTGCTACCTTTTTGGGGGCACCTGACATCGAGGGCAAGAAAAACTAAAGAAAATGGCGTTGGCTGCATGTTTTATACCCCTGACGACCTGACGTCATGGAAGAGAAGACAGTAACCGACACAGGACCCCAAGACTTTGGAATTCAGGCCGACTGAGGGCAACCTGCCAGCAGATTACCCAAATGTAATGACTGCAACAGTGAATACACTCGAACATCTACATTTATGATAAGTGTACACAACTGTACTATCATATGCATAGAAGTTGAGAAGATGACAACAATTAAGACCAGTGTATTGAATGAGCTTACTTTGTGTATAATCTACTCTCCTCATGTCAGTTTACACGTTACAGTCAAGACTGAGAAAAAATCTAGAGGTTGCACGGTAATTAAGATACTTCCCAGACCCCATCCCCATGTTGCATATTCTGACGTATCAGTTAAAAAATTGAAACTGGAACATCTTTAAATTATATACCTTTAGAAGAAGTGATAAAGCAACACTGCTTGAATTCATCGCTTTTAGTTTATAATCTGTGTTACACTGATAGCCACAGAAAGTAACATTGCTTGCATGGTCCATATTAGCATAATCTGATTTTTTTTTTAATCTGGCCTCCCCTGTCATGCACTCATACATACATATAGTCTCACACACCAAGGCTCCAATACACAGACAAAAATAAGAAGTTATGTACTCCCCATAACGTTCCATGTTGGTTGTCCATCTCGACCTTCATTCTTACTGGTTGGGTTCTGAGCCAATCCTCGGCTCCGACTCGGCTGAATACTAAAGCTTGAAATGTTTCACTTGGCTCGTGGCTGAATACCTATCCCATCATGCAGTGGTGTAATCCCCCAGATCTTGTTTGCTGCTAACCATAACAATGTGTTTGCATGTATCATATTGTAGAATATAGATATAACAAAGAAAGTCAGAAAAGCTCCTTGCCTAAGGAAAACAAAACCTCTAAGTCCTCCAGAAGTCTTGGGCTGGGAGAAGGCGGGAGGGAAGGGCGAGATGGACAACAAACATGGAATGCTGTGATGAGTACATAACTTCTTTATATTATGTTGTCCTATCTCGGCTTCATTCTTACTGGTTGGGACAGCATCCCTAGCACCACATTTCCTGGGTGGTTCATGGGAGTACACTTTTCAGTTCAGTGGAACCAAAGGAGGCCCTGTCCCTGGAGGCCAAATCCACTCTGTAATGAGTGATAAAGGTATGGGGCCTTGCCCATGTAGCAGCTGCATGAATACTGCCCATTGATAGTCTAGCTAGATAGGCAGATGACATTGCTATGGCCCTTTTTTGAGTGTACCTTGAACTTGAAAGGTAGCTCTCTGTTATTAGTACTGTAGATAAAGGTGATGCAACTTGAAAGCCAGTTTGAGAATGTGACCTTAGAAACAAACAGGCATACCTTTTTTTGCTTCTGAAAAGGAAATAAACAATTGATCATATTTCCTAAAATCCTTGATTCTGTGTAAATAGAAGCGGAGATGTCTTTGCACATCTAATTGGTGTAGCTTGTATTCTGCCTTGTTGCCATGATTGGGCAAAAACACTGACAGCTCAATAGTTTGGTTTAGATTAGTTTGAGAACACACTTTAGGTAAAAGGACGGGTTAGTTCAAATAGATACTCTATCCTTACGGAAGATCAAGTAAGGAGGTTTGATTGATAGGGCTTGCAATTCTGAGACTCTCCTTGCAGAAGTAATGGCCACTAATAAAATTGTTTTCCACGACAGAAATTTGGGATCACATGTTGATGAGGGCTCAAAAGGGAGGTAAAGTTAGATATGATAGAACAAAATTCAAATCCCATGGTGACAGGGGCTCTTTAATTGGAGGTCTTAATAAGCAAGTACCTTTTAAGAATGATTTGCACAATCTGTGGGACATCAAGTTAGGAGTCCAGTCACCACATATGAAAACTAGAAATTGCAGCTAACTGGACTTTAATAGTAGCTGCAGCAAAACCTTGTTGAAAAAACTCTGCCAGGAATTCAAGAATAGAGCTGACTGGGGCAGAGAAAGTATCAATGTATTTTGTTGCAGCCCAGTATGAGAACCTCCTCCATTTACTGGAATATAACTTCCTGGTTGAAGCCGTGTGAAGATACCAAGATATGTTTCACTGCTGGTGTGAAATTATGAAGCCTGACTAAATTGGATATTAAAAGAAAGGGAGGAAATGCATAAATAAGTCCCGGGGGGCAAATCATGTACAAGTGCATCCTTTGGTGACTCCCCCGTCGAGGAAACTAGGGCAAAGTAGCTGCTACATTTGCCATTCATGGGTGTTGCAAAGAGATTGCAGCAAGGCTGGCCCCATTTCCAGAAAATGATCTCCGCTATCTCTTGTTTTAGGGACCACTCGTGAGGTATGAGTATTGCCCTGCTGAGTCTGTCTGCTATCACGCTGGATTTTACCAGAATATGCATTACTACTAGAAAGCGTTGGGAAGATGTAGCCCATTGCCATACTCTTGAGTGCCTCTCAGCAAAAGGGATAGGATTTGGTTTCTCCTTGCTTGTTTATGTACCAGACCACCTACATGTGGTCCGTCTGAATTGCAATTGTTCCTAATGGAAGAGAGTCCTAAAGTGCTTGCAACGCCAAGAGCACTGCTCTCCTTTCTAGGACATTGATGTGCAAATGGGCCTCGTTCTCCTGCCTGTCATGTCCTCCCCAGATAATGCTCCCCCCACCCTATCTGGGAGGTGTCCGTGGTCACTGTCACCACAAGTTGTTGTAGGGTAAGGGTGTGACCTAATGTCACTTGAGTGGAAAGGAGCCACCATTGTAGAGCATTCTTGCATGACCAATTCTGATCTGGTGAGACATGGGAAGTTCTTGAAATGACCATTGAGAAAAAAAGGAGCCAATGCAGAATTCTCATGTGCATCTGGGCTAGGGGAACTAGGGTTATCGTTGCTGCCATGGTTCCTAGAACTTTTAAGACTGTTTTCACTTTCACTTTGGTTCTTGGCAGAAGGTTGGAAATCTGTTGTCTGAATAGACAGGTAGCTTTGCCATCATGGAGACGGTGTCTAGATCTGCTCCTATAAATGTAATATACTGACATGGCAACAAGGCAGATTTTTTTGAATTTATTGTTATCCCCAAGTGGGAACAAAGTTGTAATGTGGCTTCTCTTGCCTGTTGTAGTAGATGCCTGGTGGTGGCAGTCAGGAGCCAGTCATCTAGGTATGGAACCATTTGGAATCCTGAGGGCTGTAGTGAGGCCAAAGGGCAGAGCTTGGAATTGGTAATGACTGGCTCCCAGCCAGACGTGCAAATGACTCCTTGATGGTCTGTCCATTTTTATATAGTAGTACGCATCCTGGAAGTCTATTGTGCACATCCAATTGTCTTTCCCTAAAAAGGGAAGAATAGATTGCAGTGTCACCATTCGAAACTTTGACTTCTTTATGGATTCCTTTAGTTTGCTGAGATCCAGGATGGGTCTCCAGTCCCCTATTCTTTTTGGCACTAAAAAGAATCTCGAGTAAGTTCCAAATCTTATTTAGACTGCGGGGACTGTTTGAATGACTCTTTTGTCCAGCAACTTTTGAATCTCTACAGTTGCCTGTTCCCTTTGACTGGGTGGAACGTGTGGGATTTTTCTGACGTGAGGAACAGGAAGGCAAAAGGGAATGGAATAACCACTGGATATTATATTTTGTACCCATTTGTCTTTTGTGATCTCTAGCTAGACTTCCGGGTACAAAGATAAATGCCCTCCGATTGTCTCCAGGGGAGGGCAGGCGGGCCTCCTTTCAGGATCGCTTGAAGGGTCGGCCATGAAAGGAATCATGGTCACCCTGATTTTGCAGACCCCCTCTGTCAAGTGGATGTCTGCCACTACTACTTCCCCTCTGCCCCTGGGGAAGGATTCACCTTGTGCGTCTTGAAAAGCTCCCTGGGATTTTTTGGAACCACATTTTACCACCCTTCTGACCTTTAGTACAAGGTCTGGAAGGTACGGAAAAATGTATACCAAAGGCAGACAGTTTTTCCTTCCTGCTCATATCTGATGAGTGCGTCTTTGACTTCTGGTCCAAAGAGTGAGGAACCATCAAAAGGACCGTTGACAAAAGGTAGACTTGAAAGGTTCTGCAAAATTACACAAGTTCATACAGGAGTGTCTCATTAGGTAAACTCCTGAACCCACTGCCCTACTTGCTCCATCCGCTGCATAAGAAATCAGTCTCATGGATGAGTCCACTACGGAGTTTAAGGTGGATAGCTGAGAGGATACCTTATCCGAGACCCCTGCAGCTAATGTACCTTGAAGAGTATCTCCTAACTCTTTCAGATCTTTTTGAAGTCTAGTGAAGTGTGTTAGGTAGTTCAGCAATCTTAAGGGCAACAGTCTCTGATGAAAAAATACACTTTCCATATCTGTCCATCACTTGAGACTCCTTGTTCGGTGGATGGACAGAGGAGGATGTTTCAGAAAGATCCTTCTTAGCAGCTGCTGCCACCACCATAGCATCTACAGGGACGCCTTTTGTAAGAATTTCTTTGTCTGTTGGGGCTGTAATAAATTTATTTAGCCTCTGAGGAACCGGTTCCATTGCATCTGGTGACTCCCATGCCTTTCGACTAACTAGTTCCATGAGTTCGTCGAAAGGCGGAGACACCCAGGTGGCTGAAGGTTGAGATCTAAAGGCCTTCAGGTACATTGACGCCTCATCTAAAGGGTTGATGTGTTTCTAGCCGCCTCTCTGTTTAAGGATTTCTAGGATATCCTCAAAGGAGATCCTCTGATGGTGACTGTGGGGACCGTCCTGACTCCTCTAGGTCAGTGTCCAAGGTGACTGACTCATCTGGTGTGTCTAGGTGCTTCCTCTTGCAAAGTCTCTTCAGGGAGCCTCCTCAGAAGGGTATTCTGGAGAGGTCTCGGGAGACTGTTGTTCACCCAATGGGGTACCCTGAGGCCCGGAATCTTTGCTGTCCTGTGGTTGGGGTGGTGCCGAGACAGAAGACGGTGCTTTGGGGGGAAGAATGTCAGTACCTTTGTGTAGAGTTGTAGGGGGGGACAGCAAACTCATCAGCTCAAAAGCCATTCCTCCCAGCTCCAAGGACACCTCCAGTTCTGAAGAAGCAGAGGGAATCCCCAGCACCAAGGGGGCTGGCTCCAAACCCGATGTAGGAGCCGAGCTCACCCGCACCGAAGCCCCAAAAGGCAAGGTCTGAGCCAAAGAATCTCAGGTCCGAGTGTCCCCTCCAGACCTAACCAAAGAGCTTTTGCTCCTAGACATCCCGGACGGCATCAAGGATGTCGGAGCAGACAACCATTCCGAAATCTCCAGAGTGGGTCTTAGAACCACAGATTCTTCTATAATGGGTACCAGGCATTCTAGCTCTGATGTTACAGCTTGGCTCGGAGGAGGAATAGATGTGGATGAAAAGATCTTTATTGGCTCTGAAACCGACTGGGTAGAGCCGAGAAAAGTTTTGCCAGCGCCGGCAACTTCAGCAGTTTGCATACCACTTTATCCACATTGTAATCGGATAGGCTCCTGGAGGACCTAGAGGAAGGGGTTGGTGAGTGAGATCTCTGTAAAATGGGAGATCTCAGAGTAGGGGAGACCGGTAACAATTCTGGAGACTAGCTCTGAACCCGAGTCTCTCTTAGCTCCAAAATCTGTGCCGCCAAGGAGCTTGGTTTGTCTGAGCCAGTAGGCTTTGGATCAGATTGAGTAGTTTTTGCTGTCTTCTCTGGCAGTTCCAAATGGCCAGAAGAAGATGAAGATCTCTTGGGAGGTTTGTCAATTTTGGTAGATGGAGACTTAGTCTTACTAGAGGTGCTCTGACCTTCTCCTACAATAAGTTTGCTTTTCCTCTCTAGTAAAACCCTAGAGCTAAAAGAATGACAGAAGGTACATGTTTTTTGCAAGTGAATGGCTCCGAGACAGTACACAGAGATACTATGACCATTGGTCAAGGACATTTTCTGGGAGCACTTCTGACATTTTTTAAAGCCAGATGTCTTTGTTTCCTTTTGGTCTTTAGACATTATGGGAAAGTGAACAACAAGCTACAACTATTATTATAATTTTTTTTTTAATGAAAGAATTAGAACACACTGTAAATCAAACCACACACTAAAAGATTACATATATAAGTATAAACTGCACACCACACTAATTATATTAAAGTTTTCAAAAGAAACAAACAACTTTCTAGAAGGGAAGGAAGTTAGCTTAACCCTCTAACTTAAATGGGTGCTTGGCCCTCTAACTTAAATGGGCACAAGCTTAACTAACTACCAGAATACAACAGGTTACAAACACAGCGATTGGAAGCACTTCTAATTTAAACAATGCTTCAACAAGAAAATACAACAAAACCCTAAGATAGGAGTAGAAAATTTAAACGGGATAGGACAAACGGCCTAACGAAAGAAGCTATGGCCAACCACAAAGCCAAAAATGGTGAAATATATGTACTATAAGAAAACACAAACAACAAAGTAAAAAACACACTATAGAATAATATAATTAACTAACTAACTATCAAGGCAAAATTACAAGTAAATATAAGTTTTTACGAAAACATTTCAGCACTTAGCCATGGCCAGGATGAAGAACCTCTGATCTGTTTACTCAGCAAACTACATCTGGGGGATTACACCACTGCATGATGTGATAGGTATTCAGCTCCGAGCCAAGTGAAAGACTTCAAGCTTTAGTATTCGGTCGATTCAGCTCCGAACCCAACCAGTAAGAAAGGACAACATAACATCAAAGATTTTCTCCTTCTCATATAACTGGACTGCATACTCATACTGCTCAACCTCTAGAAGCAAAAAATCTGGACAAAACCTAAAATAATACGGGACAAAGCCCCCAAAATAGGGACAGATTTTAAATATTGTTCTTATCAACTTAGAAAGTTGCTAGAATGGCAGGATTTCTGTTAACATGCATTTTCTGAAGGATATGAAGCCCAAAAGTCAAATGTTTTGTCATTATTTAGTGATTTCAATACGGACTTGCCAAACAATCACATTTTATGAAGAGCAGACTAAAAACATAAGGGAAAAATATGAGCATTCTGTGAAATATGGACTGTTTCAGTTACAGACGTCAAACCTCCACCTTAAGGGTCACGTGCATACTCCGGTTGCAAAAAAAAAAACTTTTCTATAATTCTCTTGTGAGTAAAGTTTATCACTCACGTAAGTTGCATGTGCTCTCTCTCTGTCATATGCGCACGCATGCACACGAGACTGAGCAGCACATGAACGATACTTATAAGGTATCATCTTTGAAAGTTTTGTTTTGATGCTGGTCCAGTTGACGGACTCATTTAATTACTTACTGTTTGTCATATCAGGAAATGTGCAGTGTGACTACTTCAATTTAAGCGTTATTGAGCAAACGGATGTAGCCCCCAAAAAATTGATTTCTCACCTCTCAACTCTCCAAATTTTTGCCTCATATTTTGGTCTGTTTCTCATACAGCCATTTGACTTTTTAATCTCATTTCCTCCAGAAAATCCATGATAATAATGCAAGCCGTATATTCTAACAACTTTTTAAGTTTGTAAGAGCAGTATTAAAATAAAAGTCTGCAGTTTGAGCCTTTGTCTCCCATTATTTTTAGCTTTGCCCAGATTGGTTGAGAGGTATGCTTGGCAACATTATCAGTTTTAAACTGCAAAATGTGTACAACTTCTTATTCTTGCTACTGATTTGTTGTAGGAGGCCACTTAGTCGAAGGAATAACAGTAGCATGTGCCGTTATTTTTTATTTATTTAATGTGAGAGGCTAATACATTTAAGATGGCAGAATCGGGGAATACCCCAGTACAGCTGGAACGGTTTCTGCAGTACCGCTTGGCTTGGACATGCTCTTTTAATGAAAAACGGAAGGGGTCCGACTCCGAACTAGCTTAAAAGTTACAGGATAAGTCCCATTAATCTTCGTATATTTAAGTTATTGTGGGACATTTGTTGTTACAAGGAGCAGTATTTTATAGAAGCCCATGGTTTGGCAGTAGAGTATGAACATTCTGGATGTAAGTAGTATTTTTAACTAGACAAACCAGGACGAGCCACCCAATGGTGTAAAACCTTGTAGGTAATAGCTGCCTGATAGTGAGGGGAAACTGGAAGTACCCGCTCACAACAAGGCAGCGACTGGGAGAGGGATAGAGAGGGGAAACTGGAAGTACCCGCTCACAACAAGGCAGCGACTGGGAGAGGGAGTTCCAAAAGCTGGCAGTACAGGTACGTTTGTGGGGCAGCCAGCTACTGCATCCTCATTTTTGTTATTGCTACTACGACTGAATAATTAAGTAAAAAGGGCATACTGATTTTTCATTCTTCTGAAGAGAAATAAATGTACAAGAAATATTGCTAAGCTCTAGTTATTGTTATGCAGTACAGCTTTATTGTGGCATCCCATCCAGACAATGAGAGAAGTAGAAAATACAGGCAAAGGGCTAGTTTAATTTTTTTTTTTTTTTTTTTGCAGAATGGTAGTGCAATTGCAAAACAAGTGATTCAAAACCATGTATGGCTATAATGTGGATTGGATAAGGAATATCAGAAAAAAAAAGTTTCACATTTTTTTTCTTTTCTGCTGTGACGAGTGCATTAAGGAGTTGTTTTCTTGTATTTGTGCAGTGTAGTTGTCACACTCACCTGCTGTATTCACTGTTTTTTAAGTTACCTTTTAATGTTCTTGTTTGTACCCGTATAGTACTGAAAGGCTGTTATTTCATACAGGTAAGTTGGTGATGTGTTTGCTGTGTGTTACATACCTCAATCTCTCAAAGCAAGAAATCTGGACAAAGCCAAATATAATGGTGGGACTGGAACAAAGGCACAAAAATATGGACATATTTTTAAATATTCCTTCTGTAAACTCAGCTAGCTGCTAGAATAACAGGTTTTGCATTACTCTATTTCCTGAGATATTTAGTCTGAAATTCAAATGTCTTCCATTATTTATTATTATTTAGTGACTTCAATCTTCATGTTGGTTAGGTATCCCACAATTGCACTGGAGTGGGTGGGGTTGCATGATTATGTATGCAAATTTTATGTTAATCAACGTCCAGATTTTTGGCCAGTGGTACCTACTTTTCATGGGCCTTTGCCCAGATTCTTGATGTTTCCAGGTTGACAGGTATGGTAACAAATCATAATATTTTTTTCAATGATACCGGTTTATTATGTTCCACTAAAGCAACTGGTTCATTCTGGAAATTACTTCAGAAAAATAAAATTCTTCTAAGGGACTGTAGGAAGAAACACTCTCCTCAGAATTTGAACCAGTTATCTGAGAAAGGAAAACAGAAGTTGCTTCCTCAAAATGATTTTCCTCTTCACTGGAGTCTTCAGAAACTGAAGAATTCCTTTTTATCTTACCGGTAAAACCAAATGAGAAGGGGCAAGAGCCTAAACTCAATTCCAAACCGCTAAAGCCCAATAAATCATTCATATGTAAAAACATCACCTCACAGGCATGCCAGTCCAACAAGGCAGAGAAGTATTCCTTGCTCTTTCTCAGAGACTGACAAGAGTGGTTCTCCCATGCACGTCAAGAGCACTCCAAAAGCTGCAAGGGACATGTCTAACCTCCAAGGCCATTGTGGCTGAAGAGACTATACTGAGAGGGAACCAAAGAAGATAGAGTGGTCTGAGAAGCCAGAATTAGGAACAGCAGAGTTATCCATCTGTGACAGAGGCAGACTTGTTGCCTGCTGATTGGGCAAAGGCTGTCTGGAAATGTCTTAGAAAATTTTTTTCTGGCTGGAGAATGTAAAACATGGAACCAGTAAGTTGTACCATGAAGAGGTTGAAAAAGTCTGAAGCTCATTTAAGACTAATAGCAACAGTCAAAGAGGTATGCAACAATAAAGTAGAAATTTCAGCAATAAAAAAGCAAAACGTGAAAAAGCACTAGATAAACTACTATTAAGGGCTGAGATACAGTAGCAAAAGTATCCATCAGAAAAACAAAAATCTGGTACAATTTTAACAACTTTTTTGCATGAAAGTAAAAAAAAAAAAATAGTACTTCACTCTTAAGTAACTGACAGTCATATGACAGTGCAATAAAACACACTTTCCTAATAAATTATTTCACAGAAAAAGTTAAGTCTCTGTCATAAATTAAAAATGTGGAGGAGTGTTCTTCTGTGGCAGGAAAGATCTGAACAGCTTGGTGTCCAAACAGTTGATTTTCTTCAGCTCTGTTCAAACTGACAATGTTTTGGATGCATTTAAAGTCCCCTTACGCTCTGGAAGCTGGCCAGCTCTTATATCCTGTGCAGAATACAACTCATTTAGCCAAGGCTACTGCAGCAGTGATCCCATAATCAACATCTCCTGTTCAGGAGGGGTTAGACTGAATAATACATCTTATGCCTACCTTCAGAAGCTAGTGGCACTGTTATGTCTCTTACCTATAGTTTGAATTTCCCTCTCTCTCTCAATAACAACAGATATAGCCCTTGGGACTGAAGCAGTGTGGTACACTACCTCTTCCCAAAGCTGTCCAGTGTAAAGCTACTACAGATAAAAGTCTGATATCCAACTTATCTTTACTAGATAAGGTGCTGCAGAAACTGGTCCATTATCAAATTGAGCATACTACCAAATATTACATAACTATAATATGCCGTAAATGTTTTACCACTGTTATATACTCCTATTTTGCTATTATTAAGAGAATGGCAATCTAAAGTAGAGCTCCATTTTGAATCTCAAGTAGGTCCTTAACCTATTAGATCACTCCATCCTTATTACACACTTTCAAATGATTTTTTTTTTTTTTTTTTTTTTTTTTACTGGGCCCTGTTATTGGTTTAAGGATTACCACTTTGAAATGTCACTCAGTGTTAAACTTGGAGTTTATGTCCCTCAGGTAGAACACCACAGGATACTTTTCATGGGATCCTTACTATTTTATTTATCAGCTGCTGTGTTTTAATAATGATGATAAACTAGTCTTGTCAAAAATGAATGTGACCTCATATGCAGATGATTTACTCCTGGTTATATCAGAAAAGCAATCAGAAAAAAATCCAAAGTCTGAAAAAAAATCTCAGCCAGGAATTACTTGATGTTTTTTGGTACCATATAAAATTAATGCAACCACTAATGCCACTTACATAATATTGCTTACATATGTTCATTTGGTACATTTAAGTATTTGGGCATTTAAGTTGACCCTACACTTTAATTTTCAGTTAACTAGTATGAAAATGTAAATAATGTTCCAGGGGTGCAGAAATGTGCCTGCATGGCAATTGTGTGGTTATCCCTGTGACTAAAGCTTCTACAGATAACAGTACAGCTGTGACATATAGCAGTAGATGCTAGAGTCAAGGGATCACTACTGCAGTAGTATTATCCAGGGCTTTGGATATTTCACAGCAAGCAGGTCTCCTCTTCACAACACACACATTAGACTGACACTAGGTAGAAATTGGAGAGCTGTCTGTGCCATGTTTTTTTGTGAGATTCAAGATAGTCTAGTATCAGAAATGATTACAGTATGTACCTATACTTCTCAAGCTAAAGAATAATGTCCTAACTTACAGACCCTATGACTAGTACCCTCCCCCCCTTCACAACTTCCTTTTTGCAGCCTATTAAGCTTTAGTAGGACATAGGAATTTTTTAAGGGAAGATGATGCGGGAATGAGTTCTTACTGCAGCAGTAATTCCTGATCTCGAACATCTACTATGTTATGGTAAGTAAGATGTACTATGCTCATCATAGGGATCAATGCTGCAGTAGAATCCATGAAGCATGGGCAAGCTGCTAAATAGGAGCCAGCACTGATGTCAGTTCAAGGGTAGGTGAGCCAATACCAAACAGGCATTTGCATTCGGTATGACCAATGGCTAATGCCAGTGCCTCCCTTTCCCCACCTCCCCATCTAAACCATCTGGGTTACCTCCAGCGGCAGGGCATCCAACCACAGATCACAACAGGTGAAGCAGTTACCCACCTTCAGTGGAGGAGGAGGAAGCATCCTGATCCAGAATCATCACTCCTAATCTCATTTTTTTTTATGTCTGGAAGTTCTCCTGAGAGGTGAGCATGCAAATGATTTAACTACATAACAATAGGTATGTTTGGAAAAGGTAAGGATGGAAGCCCATGTAACAGCCTTGCATAACCCCTAAGCAGAAATGTTCCTGTAAAAGGTAGCGCAGGAAGTTGCTCCAGTACTAGAATGAACTTTTGCTTATGATCTAAAGATAGCCATGAAAAGGATTGCAAAACCCAACATTCTGATAAAGTTTGATTAGGTACTAGCTTCTCAACCAGTTATGTGCAAGTGAAAAACAACTAGTTTGATTTTCTTCATTCATTGGTTCTTGCCAAATAATATCTCAACTGTAAGCTCATTTACAAGGAGCACAAATGTCTTTCCCCTTTACTTTACAGTTGTGAAAAGAATGGTGAGAGTTGGACAGAATGATGTAAAAACAAATTCATCCTTGTGCATGAAAAACAAGGTTTATCCTAATGGCTACTCTGCCCTGATTAAAGATTCTACTAGGCTCAGAGGCCATAACAGCTTTGAGTTGAGAGTCTGCACTAGCAGAAGTAATAGTCAAAGATTTGTTTATTATTTATTTCAGTTTGATGACCAGGAAGTCCACTGGGCCTAAAAAGAGCCCATTTTCAGTGGAGGCCCGGGGAGAAAAGCTCCATTAACAATGACAAACATATTAGCATATACACCTACAAAGCAAAGAAGTCATACAGCTTTATGCAGCATTCTACAGTAAAAAAAAAATCTACATTCTACAAGAATAATAAAATCTAGCAACAGTACAGTCTAAGAGTCATTAACAGTGAATTACAATTGAGGATGAGAAATTGTTACATAAACTATTAACAACATTTGGAGGTTAAGGAGGAGTACGAGGGCAAATGATGCGAGTGCAGAGACGATGCACAGAGTTAGAAGGTGGGTTTTGATATAGGAGGGTCCTATGTGGAGAAGGAGCAAGGGCATTCCCACTTTGAAGATAGGTAGGAATGGAGGAGGGATTTAAAGTTAGAGTGGTTATGAGTATTTCTATAGGAGGGAGGAAGAGTGTAGCTAAGGAGCAGGATAGCAGAGTGTCCAGATGGCTATAAAGGTTTGTAGATTTTGAGTAAGTTCTGATTTTTCTGACCTAAATGAGCAATTAAGAATATAGGGGGGTTAAGGAGGTGGAGAGAGTGGGAAGGAGGATGGGTTAAATATGAGCTTATGGGCAATAGTGAGTTTAAGGAGGTTCAGATAGTTGGGAAGCTTAAGCTTTTTGAGATTTTTTTTTTTGAGATTTGTTTTTTTTTCTTTTTTTTAATTTCAGGAAAGGAATTTCATAGCATGATCAGCAGCTGACTCAAAACGTGACAAAGTCAGTTTTACCAGATAAAGTTTAGGTACTGTACAAGTGCACCCAAGCTTTCTAGCTGACCTTTAATAAAGCATAACCTTACGGAAAACTTTGGTTACTGGCAGAGTAGCCACAGGAGGAATCAGGAGTAATGCTGAATATGGAACTTTATGCCAATCCCATGCAAAATAAGCTCAGACATTGAAGAAGTTGCAGTGTTGTGCTTCACTGAGGATCAGTTTGGCTAGCTGAACACCAGGAAAAAAAACCTTCTCCACTTCTGCAAATATGACTTTATAGTGTTAGGCTTCCTAGTTTTGTTTCGGAAATGAAGTCCCTTTGTGTTGCAGGTCTTCTAGTTTGGGATCAGAGACACATCCTCCAAACAGCCATGCACTAACATTCTTTCTTTTTGAGTTAATAGGTAGCAGTGCTTGGGAAAAACATAGATCCTTATTTTTGGAGTTGTAGAGCAAGAGAGAATCAAGATTTTCTGTGCTAGAAGGGGTACATTAGCACAATGTTCACCTCCTCTTCTCTGTCCTTCACAGGTACTCTAGTTATGAGAGAAACTGGACAGAAGACAAACAGTAGCTTCTCACTTAAACTGATTGATAAAGCATTTATGGACCAGATCCAAACATGCCCAACCACAGCAGAATGTTTTAATCTTACATTTTTTAAAGGGTTATGAACAGGTCTATCCATAGATTTCCCCCAAGCTTGTTCTACATGCCCGATGGTCTTTAGAACCAAGGTCCATTTATCTGGGATTGATGTAGCACTGTTCCTAAGGTCAGCTGGCTGGTTGTCTTCTGAGGGGATGCAAAGCTTTTGTAGGAGACCATCCTGCAATACCAGACCTTATAATTTCATGGCTAGTCTGCATAACTGACAGGACTGAGCATCCTCCTCCTCCTTCTCCTCAATGATGCATCATATTACTTGGGTGGTGTCTGTGACAACACATCTCTCTCCTAGGAGTCCTTGATGACCTAGGGGGCACAGATAAATTCTCCTTGACAATGATATGCATGCTCATAGGGCTGAGATCCCACAGTCCCTACACTTTGAGATACCCAGCATGGGCCCTCCTCCAGACTTTACATGAGGCACCTGATGTCACATTGATAGCTTTGAGCAGGAGTCAAGGGTCTCAAGGGGTCTGCACACCAAAGGAACACATTCTAGATGCCTGGTGAAAGAGATTCATTTGTGGGTGAATGTGCTGAATACTTAACTTATTGAGGAACCACTGTTTGCTTTACATCTAGAATTTGGCTAGTGGTACCCTCAGTACAGTTACTATGTACCTCAGGATCCTAATAACCCCTCTTGCAGTTAGGCTCTTCCTCTGAGCATAAACTAGAAGGTTATCAAGAAGGATACCTTCTCTGGAGGTAGAAATACACTGCAGTAATATGTGTAAAGGAGTGCCTGAGGAACAGCTTTACTATTGAGCAATGCAAGCCCAATTTCGGATGACTGTTAAATATTCTCAATTTTCTAATCCATGAAATGGTTATATTTAGACTCTTCCTGAGTTATTCCTAGAAGGGAGCCTGCATCATGGTTCCCCCAAGACAAAAGTAGGCAAATAAGGGTGCTAATTACTTTGTGAATACTGTTAGAACAGTGAAGAGCCCAAATGGCTAGAAGACAAAATCAAAATGGTATGGACACATCTGAAACCAAAGGAACCTCATGTGTTCTTGAAAGATAAGCACATGGAGGTAGATATCCATTATATCTCGTATCAAAATTAAGGCCTGAAGAAGTAACAGGAGTGAGAAAGTCTGCAATAGTATGCTAAAGGTTTGATTCTTAATTTCCTTTCAGAGCAGAAAAACCTAAGATGGATATGAAGATCTAGCCTTCTTGGGGACCAGACAGAGTCTTGAGTAAACATTGGTGCCCTCTTCTTTGGGAGGCTCCTGATATGTAAGCTAGTGTAATCACTAATCCCACCACAGGAAACAGGTCTGCAGGGGACTTGAGGTGCTCCCATGAAAGGTGGGAAACTACTGAACTCTACTTTGTAACCTGCTGATAGCAATTCCCTTATACATATAGCAGCAGAATAACTATTGACTTTTGAATAAACTTAACCTTCCAACGTTTCTTTGAAGACGGGGATCGGGGTACGGATGGTGATATTGGTCTTCACTGCAGTCATACCTGTGGGGATAAATTCTTGAAAAGGTGGATCTGCTCCCTTTTGTCCTTCATGGTGTGTCACAGCTTCTTTCTCTTTTACAAATGCTCTTCTCAAAGGCCTTCTTTTCCTTAACTTGATCTGTCCTGGTTTATTTTCTGCATAAAGAACAGCTCTTTGTGGGTAATTCCAATTATATATTTGGTACTGGTGGGTACAAAAATGGTTCCACTGTATACACAGTTTTACCTTTCTGGCTAGTCTCTTGGGAATTTTTAAAGCATTGTTTGTAGGACAGCCAAAGAGCCACAAATAGCCAAAATACCCATTTGGTTTCAGAGTGGCAACCCAACTAGTGATTTTACAATCCCCTCTACTTGCTTTAGAATGTTCCCTTGCTATTGCAGTACATGTATCTGCCATTTAATAACCTTGATACCTAAAGTTGCAGAAGTACAGACTTTCTTGTGTAGCTGGTCTGACACTCCACTCTATCATACAACAGATTGCCGTTGGTGGGTACCAGTTTGAAACCCCTCCATGCATTCACTGTAATGATCACCAGGTTAGTTATCAGGTTCTTATATAGGTATTTACCCTTCTCCACTAATCTGTACAAAATCAGTCAGATTTCATAGGTGCAGGCAGTTTGGAATCTGATTCCAATGATGCATTCGCATTAGCATCTTTAAATGCCTGAATGCTGGAGTACCTCTTGCAAGATTCCAAACATTCTCTGGCTCCTCATTTTAGACAGACAGACTTGCAAGTTAACCATATAACTTAATTTCTTCATGGCTTTACATCGCTGAGAAATGTGATCTTGCTTTCTTCTCTCCTGGTTGTCTAACCTTAAAGATCACTGCAATGAGCTTTTTTTAGCATCTTTATTAAACACGACCATTTTAAAAAGTAACATAGGTACATAAACCATAACAGCATTTCCTTTATTTTCATGCAGTATAGAGGTTTTCTTTTTTTCAGTTTTCATTCATTACATAAGTTTCTCAATTCCTGGCTTCCCCTAAATTTCACTCTTTGTCCTTCTGAACATTATTCTGGATGTATTGTTCCCACAAATTCAGTTACAGCTCATTTATATTTTTATTTCTTTTTTCTACTTTTTTGCTTTTTTGTCCGTCAATACAATTAAATTTAGTAAAGCCTTGCTACGTCTGGGTAATTCTTATTCTACACCCAGTTCTCAAAATAATAATTTCCTTAGTTGCAACTATTTGATTCCCATACACTTCTGAAAGTAATCTGCCAACTTGTTAACATTCCCAAAAAGCAGGTTTCCAATTTTCAGGTAGATAACCTGAGGAAAATTGTTCCAATGTTTGTTTGTGACATAAAAATAAGTACACAAGCACTTTAAGCAAAAATCCTAAACATTCTTACCTTTTTGCATACTTGGGAGTTGTACATATGTCCTCCCATTATTCCTTTGTATAGTGGATTTCTATTCTCTTTTCCCAACCTTATCTAACCACCACTACTTATTGATTCTTAAAGTTATTGTGCAATATTTCATATGCCCCATTTAGCAATCCCTCTCTCTATTTACCAAAACTATGTTAGCAACCCTGATAGGGAAGGCCATCTCCAGCAGTCAAAAATGTTGATTGGCCTCCTCCCACTATATTATGTTTCCCTGTCTAGTAATTTGATCACAAATCTTGAACCTTTGCTATTTTTTCTATATAAATTCCAGCCTCCTCCTGCCTACTACCTATACCCCTATTATCTCCATTCTCCATTCCCACATTGGCTTAATTTTTAGAATACTTTCTGCTACTTTATAAACATAATATTCTATATGGTTATGGTTATTTTCCTTAAGGACCGGTTTCCAAAAATATAACTTTTTTATTTCACAAACTGCACCCCTCACATCCTTTCATCATCCCTTTCCATTTTGACTTGTAACCTGATTATGTTAATTCCTTCTGCATAGCTCAATAGTATCTTTCCAATCAGGTAATTCTAAACAACCTTATTCTACGGGGAGAATTGAATCATCCCACATAATAAATTCTTCCAACATTTTAGTAATTACGGCCTAGGACTTCTTCACTGGTTGATAAAAATGAAAGGACTACAAACATTTTCACTTCTTCTATCTTACTGTCCATATCCATAATAAACAGCTTCCAGATTCTCAATGTTTGTATTATATTTTATTTACTCTCTTCCCCACATATCTTTATCAGCCACAGCAGAAGGCTTTTTAATCCATACAACTAAATACTTCATCTTATGAGGTCCCTATAAATATAGATATTGTTAAATCAATCCATTTATATCTCAAAAATAATTGTCTCAGAATGCTCCATAACACCAGAATATCCTTTTCTGGATTTATTAAGTACAAAACAGTAATCAACTCTGAATAAAGCTAACTCTTCTTGCTTATCATACTACTTATATCCTTGCATTTAGGAGTCCTTTATTTTCTTTGTAATAGCTGCAAATACAAAGCAAATAACCTGTCTTGTTTTTCTTAATTTCTGCCTCCAACCTTTCATATATGCTCATAATTAACTCTATTATTCAAACAAGGAAAACAGGTGCTGCCATTGCCCTTCTCAAAAGATCTCAGGTGAATCTGCTAAATGCTTTCTCTGTATCCCAGACCAATCTGGGATACAGGTGCACAAACCAATGGCATACAAGAAAAAAAAAATAGATAAATAATACATAATACAAACACCACACATGTAGTTTGTTCCACTCCTATCACAAGCACTCAAACAGAGCAGTGATTCATCCTGGATGTGTGGAGCCATGAGTTAATGAAATTGAAGGTCCCCTGACACAGACTGTGAGGGATGTGTTGGAACAGTTATTTCCAACACTGGTTCACTTTAGAGCAGTAATTTGGGCAGTCTAGAGCAATAATGACTCACCTAGGAATGAACTGGGTGTTGTCAATAACAAAGGACATGCTGAAGGTGGAAACCATCTGTGGAGGTGCTTCGGTCATCTGGTCTGAGATGTTAGGCATATTGGTCTGGCTACAGGAAGTCAGCACTGGAGTCTTCAAAAGGACCAGGAAGTATATTAACTGAAACATTTCAAAAACAGCATTGAAGCTAGGCCTGCTAGGTTCATAGGCATAAATACCTGGAGTAAAGGGCCACAGTGTGGTTCAGACTGGAAGGGTGCATTTTTCCTAAATGGGCCTGCATTTTTTCATCTTACAAGTGGCACTTTTGCATTAATACCTTATCAATCAGGGCTGAATATCAGGGCAATGAACCATAGCATGGGGGAAACTGCCTGAACAGGAGGGTAAGGAGGTTATGCCTTCCCATCCTTCTTTTCTTATAAGATTTTACTCCCTTCATTGTGGGGACCATCTAGGTCAGTATTCAGATAAAGAGTGTCTGGTCAACCAGGTGGTAGACATATTGCTGCAGCTGTGTTTTGGGGAGTGGTGCCAAGTTTAGTAAACCAGTTAAGGCAAGGTTTGTTAGGCCACGGTGAATGGGCTGCATGTCACTTGGTTAGCTGTCAGTGGAGCTGGTGGCCTACAGTTTCCAGGCAGTTTCAGTAAAAAAACAAACACTGGAGCAGTCTATGAATCAGACAGGTTGCCTGGAGAGTAGAGAATGAGTCTAGTAAAAGCTAGTAATCGTTTTGGACATTTCTGTAGCATCTTCAATAATGTGTGGTTGAGTTGTAAATAAATTGGGTTTGTGGCATTCATAAAATTGGTGTGGTCATTATTGTTAGGACAGGATGGTAGAAGGACAAAGAAAATTATATAGCAAGTGTGAGAAGAGGTAAAAAGGAACAAGGTAATGACTACACATTTTTCTACATGGTAAAGTATTTCTGCTGTTAATGGTTCTCCTTAAAATTCATATAAATAAATCAAAACTGACAGGAAACAAAACAAACAGGAACTTGAGAAATAAAAATAAATGTTTAATGTTAAGTGCCTTTGTTCCTACAACCGAAACAAAAGTGCTTAACATTAAACATTTCTATATTTTTAAAATTCCTGTTTGTTTTGCTTCCAGTCAGTTATGATAAATTGTTGTGATTGTGCTGTAGGAATTAGCTGGAAGAAATAGCTGATTTGGTAAATTACACATATGAAATTTTAGATGACTTTTGTTGAATAAATTCACAGATATTGAATTTGGTGATTCCATGCAAGTTTAAGTGACTGACTGCATACTTATAAGTAAAGAAACACACATCGATACAATTGCCACTGACCCTTTTCAATAAGGTTGCACCCTTATCATTGTTCTTGGAATTTATGTTCTTTGTATTTTTGTATTTACTGGGCTTTATAATTAAAAGTTACTGCTAAATGTACTGTGGGGTGGGGATGAGAAGACAGCCACAGGTTATTAGGTTTCCCATATAACCTGCTCAACCTGGACTACCCAAATAAATGCCTAAAATGCAAGCATTACTTTTATTAGTGATGTTCTGCATTTAAGGAAAACTCTCATGAAAGCACCAAAACATAGCAACATATCTGCCTAGTAAACTATGTGTTCAATCTGCAACATATAAAGAACTATTAAAAGGAGCAGGATTCGTTACTGTAGCCCTCAGTTCTTCCACAATTTTTACAAAATGTTTCTGCATTTTTTGACAACATTTTCCAGGGGTTCTGCTTACAACTTAACATTTTAGTAGCTTAGACATGAATAAAATAATAGTTTTCCTCATGCTTTTTTTCTCAATTTTTTTTATTTTTCAAATACATTTGAATGAATTCCATGGTATTTATACATAACATCTTAAATAACTATGTACACTATTTACATTAGCCTGACAATATGGACCTTCGTTCACATTAACACAAGAGCTTTAGTTAAATAAAATGATTCATTAAATAAAGCTTTAGTTAAATAAAATGATTCATTAAATAAAGCTTGTAGAAAGTTATTAATACCATTCCAAAATAGCTTAATTGTAACACAATCAAAGAAAATGTGGTTCCAATCTGCATCGTGTACTTGCTCACATCTCCAACATATTCCTTTTATGGAAGAACTAATTTTACTGATTCTGTCTGGGGTTAAGAATGCTCTGTGCAAGCATTTCCAATTAAAAACTTTCTAGTACTGTGTAAAGGATGTATATTTTATTGATAAGATATGTGTTTTAATATCTTCAATTAACTGTACTGAGTGTCCTTTTGTAATATATTTTCAATACGAGGTTTTGGGTGTTGTTTTATAGTTCATCGATTTTGTAAAATTTTGAAATAGTTTCCCATGTCAAAGTCATTATATATGATTATATATATATATATATATATATATATATATATATATATATATATATATATATATTATATTATATTATATATATTTTGCAAATTTAGGTATTTCTTTAAATGAAAAATTGTTAATTATTCTACTTAAATCTTGCGAATATGACAGAATACTCTGTAAAGTTAATCAGTCCTGTTGTGGAATTTTGTATGTTGTTTTTATTACTTGCATATCTAAAACTTTTCGTTCTTTGATACACTGGAGCCAACAAACAAATCCTTTCTGTTCTCAGGAATTAATAATTTCTCTATATATTTTATGTGGAAAGTTCTTTGTGACAAATGAAGATCAAACCACATTTTTAACTCTATATTTGCATTAATAATTTTTCTTAAATGAGTCAATGTAATAATTAATCATACGAGTTTTAGTGGGTTTAGTTATTATATTGCATACTATTACATATGTGCCATGGCAAATAGTTTTTATCTGTTATTTGAAACTTTTTTTGTAAATCAAATTCCTTTATTGATATTGCAGTTATTAATTCTTTCCAATTTGCAGAGTAATTTGGACTTATCCAATCTGAGATTGTTTTTAGATATTGATGCGTTTATATGTGTTTCTATATCAGGAAAGTTTAATCCTCCCTATTTAAATGGTCTGATATGATGTATTAAAGCTATTCTGTTTCTTTTGGGAAACCATAAAAATTTTACTAGGCATGAATTTATTTCTTTAAGTATATTCCTTTCTGGTAACAGTTGTATTGCCAAGGCTATATATAGGATCTTGTGCAGTAAAACCATTTTTACTAACTGTAGTCTATCTTCAAATGTTAATATTGTTTTGTTTCATTTTTCCACAGAGATTTTAATTGTGTTGATGATATTATTATAGTTTGAGACTTAATTCATTATTATCCTTGCATAACTCAATTCATAGATATTTTACGGTATATTCTTGTGTCCAGATAATGTGATGCCCCTTAGTCTGCAGTTTTTTTATTTAAAAATAAAAATTTTGATTTTGATTTATTGAAATGGAGTTCTGAAGTCATGTGAAATTTGTCAATTAATATATCCAATTCTTCTGTCTCTTTTGTATTAGATAATGTTAGTAATAGATCAGCAAACAGCATTACTTTAGTTCATTTTCATAAACATCTATTCCTTTGATTGTTATATTGTTACAAACTGAATCTGCCAATATTTCAATAGCCAGAGCAAATAGAAATCGGTGACATGGGACATCCTTGTTTAGTGCCTTTTGTTATATGTATAGATTCAGAGGTAAAAGGACCTAACTTGACATACCCTAACTTTTTGTATATATATTATTTAGGAGATGAACAAAAGGATGCAGGAAATTCAAATAGCATTAGGATTTTGAATAAATAGCCCCAATTTAGGGAATCAAAGGCTCTCTCTATATCTAAGCCAATTATGAGTGTTTATTTCCTTTATTAGCATAATCTATAAGAAAAAATATATTTTTAATATTGTGTGTGTGTCTATGATACATAAATCCAGTTTGATCATTATTTATTGTTTTGGATAGTGGTATTTTCATTCTGTTAGTTAATATTGTCATAAATATCTTACAGTCATTTAATAATGATATAGGTTTATATGAGGTACAGAGATTTGAGGATTTATTTTCCTTTAGGATTGGTGTGATTAAGGAATATCTCCAAGAGGGTGGTATTAAAGTTTGTGACTGAATTTCTAATAGAGTTTTATGGAAGAGGGATAGTATCTTTGAAGGAAAAGATTTACATATTTCCATAATTATACCATATATACCTGGAGCTTTATTATTTTTACACTCTTTTATTGTATCTGTAATTTCTTTGTAGGATATGGGTGCTTGCAGATCTAGTTTTAATTTTTCTGGTATTTTCTTTATATTAGAACATTTTTCATCTAGATTTAATTGATCAATATGTATATTTTCTTTTTGGAAATGTTCCATATAGTGGTTTCTATAGTCATCAAGAATGTCACCTATATCCAAGACATTTTTCCCTTTCTTTTCATGGAAGATACTTTTAATGTTATTAGATTTTGATTGTATTTTGATTCTTGTGGATAAATTATGTAGATATTTGGGAGAAGTGGCCAAGGTATTAATTTTTAGTTTTTCTAAAGCTAAACTAGTTTTATGTGTTAGAATTTCTTTGTATTTATTGTTTAATACTTTTACTTTCTTTTTCATCTCCAACTGATTTGGATTTTTTTTCAGCTTTTACTGACAAACGTTTGGATTGAAGATCTAATAATTCAGAATCCCATTATACCAAGTTAGGGTTTTACCATATATGTAAGCTTTTAATGAGTCCCATATCATTATTTTATTTATCTCTGTGGTGTAATTAATATCCAAGAAGAACTGTAATTCAGATAATAACCAGGGTTTGAACGCTTTGATTTTAGTTATATATGCTAGAAATCTGGAGTTAAAGATTAATGGCTTGTACCCATTTTGAAGTTTTAGTATCAATGAATTGTGGTCTGAAAAGGGGCAGGGAGTGATTGAGAAATTAATGATTTTAGAGTGTAAGTCATGGGCAGCAAATATTTTATCTATTCTAGTTTGGGTACCAAATCTGTGATCTTGATGATCTTGATGGGAAAACAAAGATTTATCTTCTTTACATTTGAAAGTATCTACAAAATTAAATGATTCTACCTACTTGTTTAAAGCTTTTGATACAGCAGATTTACACAGCGGTCTTTTATTTGTAGTTTCAGAAATATCAAATATACAGTTAAAATCTCCTTCTAATATTAAGTTGCCTTTCTAATTACTGGAAATGAAATCCAAGTGTTTTTTTAACAGTTCCTGTTCCAATACCTGGGAACCAGTATAGATTGGCTAGGGTCCATATTCTGTTATTACTAATGCCATAAGACCTACTTTATCTTCATACTTATGATTGCTGGGATAATCACATTTGTTTTCCATAAAATTATTACCCCTTTTGTCTTTGTCTTATATGTGGATTGCACCAATATCATATATTCCTTAGGGATTCCATTTGTAATTGTCATTTGTTTTGAAATGAGTTTCTTGAAGAAAGACAATTTGTGCTTTGTTCAGTTTTAAATATTTCAGTAGATTTGATCTCTTGCTAGGATTGTTTAAGCCATTGGTATTTAAAGATAATAAAGTTAAATCCATCTTAGGTTATTTAGACTACATTTTTGTTTTATTGTGACTATTAAACATTTTCCTCTTATAACTATAAAGTATATGTTTGAGCTTTTAAAGGAAATTATCAGTTTTATACTTTGAGTGTTTACCAATAAAGTAATGTTTTAGTCAGGCATACTAAAAATGTTTTTGTGAAATAACAAATTTAGATTAATAAATATTAAGATCCGCACTAGCCATGGAATAAAATCATTCCTAATCTAATTTAAGTCCATCAGATTATCACTCATACCTTGACAATCCAGAACATCTGAGCTCCATAAATGGAATTATCATATGGACAATATTTGTAATAGGAATACAATATTTACATTATTTGAAGAGCTATAGTACTATTGTAGTGGGCGGCCATGGTGGTGCAGCAGTTAGCATTGCTGCCTCACAGCAAAAGCTGGGGTGCCTTCTGTGCGGAGTCAGCATGTCCTCCCTGTGGTCACGTGGGTTTCCTCCGGGTGCTCCGGTTTCCTCCCACATCCCAAAGACATGCTGTAGGTGGATTGGATACTCTAAATTGGCCCTAGGTGTGAGTGGGTGCGTGTGTGTGCCTTCTGTGGAAGGTTGGGCGCCGGGCTGGCAACTCGACAATGTAAAACTCCACTGCCAATCATGAGCGGACAGATGTTCCGCTGTGGTGACCCCTAACCAGGGAAGAAGAAAGAAGAAAGAAGAAGAAGTAGATTAGACAATTTTAATACAATATAAATATCTAGTGTATAAGCAATTAATATTTACATGAAAGATAGATGACAGGCAATTCGATCATAGTAAAGTAGGATGTATCATATATAAAATCTCAGTAAAAGATTATAGCACACAGTTATTTAACATTCACCCTTATTGATGAAGTCTTTCAAAACTTATTACTTAATATGACTAGATGGTAATATTTATACATATTATTTATAATACAATGTATTTTACTGGATATATCAGAAGTAATATTTCATTGTTTGCCATCATTTAAGTAATCACTTTGTTTGTTCCTAACTTACTTAAAGCATCAAGTTTGTTTTATGTAAACATTGATTAAAGTTAGTGCATTTTAATTATCAGTGCATCCTTCTTCCCCCCATTTCCTACACAAGCTTTTTCATATGTCATTTCTTATTATAAAATGAGTGAAATTATAGATTAAAACAAAAAAATTCACTTATTGTGATTAATGATTACAAATTCCCTTTCCATATTTATAAATTGCCATTTTATGGCACATACTAAAAGTTTTTAGATTTAAATGGAAACATTCTATTTTGTATGATCAGCAAAGGTTAAATTGAGTGATTATTGTCAATTTAATACCATTTGTACAGAATGTGATTGTTACTTTCTGTGACATTCCTAGTTCAGGCTTCTATTGTTTCTCTTGAACAACTTTCAGCTTGATGTCATGTATAAAGCATTAGTTACCTTGGTAACCGCTTAAGTATTACATATGGTCAAGATGAGTTATAAAAACTACAATTCAAGTTAAAGCAATTACATGACTTATTATGCATATTTACTTATATGAGAAAATCATCATGCTTCCCCTTGATGTTCAATGTAGTGTATGTCATTTATGACAAGTTAAGACAGTAGTGTTATTATACACAAACCCATGTTATTAAAGCCTGTCTTTAATATCTAAACTCAGCAGGCTGCTTCATCTTATATGACGATTATATATTTTATGTCTAGATTCACTAAAATCATACATTACATAACGTGTGTGTGTGTGTGTGTGTGTGTGTGTGTGTGTGTGTGTGTGTGTGTGTGTGTTTTTTTGTCTGTTGCTTAGTTATTTGAGAGCCCACAAGCTGTAATGCTTATTCTTATCATCTCCTTCCAAGCATGTTTATATAGTCCACAGATGTTAAATTATGAGACCCTTCTATATAAGTATATTTCCATCCTCCCATACACGCACATCAGTACATCAAGCATGGGCAACAATGCCCATCCAGTTTTGCCAGAATACCATTCACTAGTTCATGTGGTGCGTTTCCAGGCTGTTCTTAAAATATCCAAACCAGTATTTGTCCTGTTCCATTTTACCGGCCTGTTCCATGCAGGGGCCACTCTGCCAGTGAACCACTCAACACACCTTCCATTCCCACAGATATTTCCACAAAGGAACTCTGATGACTCTCTAGCACTTCCCGGCAACCCGAAACACCCCTAGAATCAGCTATCCCCATATGCCCAACACATCCAAGCAACCTTACCTCCCAGACCACTGCAAAGGGTACTGCACAAGACCAAGTACTCTTAAGTCTTTCACAATAACTCAGACTTCCACGCTTATATAAGTCCTTAATGTGTTTGGACCAAAATACATTTTAAATATAAAATTGCTCTTTTTTATTTTTTTATCAAGAATCAACTTAATGAGCTAAACAAAGTATTGGGAGACCAATATGTGTACATGTGGTTTAAAACAGCCCTTTTATTATAATATATATATATATATATATATATATATATATATATATATATATATATATATATTTTATTTTTTTTTAAACCAAAAACTTCATTGCCAAGAATCATCTCAGAGGCTCCTCAGAGCCTTTAAGCATTATAGTCACTCTGTCTCCATTACCATAGCAATCTAGGAGCATCTAGTTCTGTTAGTGTGTCTGTGTACTGCATACCAGAGGCTCCCGATGCACCTGAAGCAAAGCTTCACTTGACTGCAACTTCAAACCTAAATTCCCTCCCTTTCAGCGAGGCAGCAGCCAGAAAAAACGGAGAGCAAACCGATCAAAAAAAAAACTCCCAACAAGCCACCACAACAAGAGACAACACATTCTTCCAGCCTTCCCACCTCTCACTCTGCAGATGTATAAACAAACTAGTCTCTTCCAAAATATCAGAGTACAGTAAAGGAGGACCAAGCCAGGAACAAACAGCTGCCCAGAAGCCACAGGACCTGGATATCACCAATGGAATAAAAACGACTGTACATAGTCAAAACACTTTATTGCAACCAAAAAACAATGGATTAAGCGCTTTCGCTCGGTCAATACCGAGCTTCCTCAGAACAAACAGCTTGTAACTTCATTAACAGTCATTAAATAGTTTTAAAAAATCACATGACTCTTCTATCCCCACCCTCCTTTAAAGTTAAATCATGTCATGTTGAATATAAGTGTTTAAAATACACATAATATCAATGCATGATAAATAATTCTTTTAAATCTAAACAGTACCTCTAAACATATAAATAAACTTTATCGTAACCTAAAATATTGCACTTCTGCTCTCAGAATCGAGCTGTCATCACTATAAAAACATACCAATATAAAATCATACCTGGTAAACAGTAAAGCAAACCCAGGTTGAATTCATCACATTGGTTAGAATAGAAACTTCTATGTATGTATTATACGTTGCTTTGTTTGGCTTATATATATATATATATATATATATATATATATATATATATAATGTAAATAGTAACCCATCTTGACCTAGCTTTGTTTGTGAAGAATTATTGGACTCCTTGAACATTCTGAATAAATCATTACTATTTCTCAGTTGTTTAAGAAACCCTCTTTTTTTAAATAAAAACAGGTGATAAGTGATGTACCATATCAGTTGATACTTAAAGAGATGTGGTTGTAAGAGTTAGACAGCTATCTTGGAATCAGTTTTTTATTTCTTCTTTCTAGCCTCAGTCCAAGGATATGTTTCTTTTATTCTTTTAAGAGTAGGGTGCCATCCATTCCATTTCTTCTGGGATAGACGTTATGTTGTTTTGATGCATATAGTAGCTTCTTCTAAGTCATTAAAGATTCTCTTCTCATTGGCAAAAAGTATTTTTATCTTGGCTGGAAAGGCCAGCTGTGCTTTAATGTTGTTTTGTTTCAACAGTTTTATTATTGGCCAGACTTTTTTCCTTTGTTCTACTATTCTGGAAGAATAATCATTGTCAAACCTTATCAGGCTTTGATCGTATTTTAAGGGTGATTTTCCCCAAGCAGGTATTAATATTCGTTCCTTGTCCAGAAATGAAAGAAATTTTATAACAATGGATCTAGGTGGAGTATTTGTTGAGTTAGAAGCAGGTTTCCTCAGTGCTCTATGTGCCCTTTCAATTCCAAATGAAAGTCCCTCTTTCAAGTCTAAAAATTCAGGAATCCAGGTTGTTAAGAATGAAATAAAGTCTTCACCTTCAGTGTTTTCAGGAAACCAAAAATCCTTATGTTGTTTCTCCTTTCCCTGTTTTCCAAGTCATCTATTTTGTTAAGCAGACATGTATTCTGTTTAAGCAGAAATTCTTTTTGGAATTCTTCTTCTTTGAGTCTCCCTTCAATGTCATTTAGATAAGTCTCTGTATGTGTTATTTTTGTATGGAGTTGCTGTAATAGTTCCTTAAGAGTATCAGTCTGTTTTTGAGAATTTAATTTGAGGTTTTCTAAGTCATTTTTAAAGCCATCCATCTTCAAATATGGTTCCTGTAAGGTAGATGTCATCAATTGCAGTTCTTTTTTCAAAGCAGCATCTGGATGAGAATTCCTTGAGTTGTTCATATTCAGTGAGTCAATATATCTCAAAGTTACTTGACAGGAAAATGTTTGTATATCTCCACCAAAATTGATATTTATGTAGTTTAGTGGTTCATCTGTAGATTTCTGACATTTTAAACTTGAAAATAATAAAAGGTTCCTATATTATTATACTAGTTTATGGAGCGCTCAAAATTCACTGCTCTCAGTTGGCCATCTAGGCCCTGCCCCAGTTTTGCTCCTTCTTGACATGCTGTGGTAAAGAATAATATGATGCAATGGTGAAAACTTGCCAAATGTCCTCTTCTCAGTCACTAACTTGAATGTAGCGCTTTACAGTTTTTGGCCTCCTGCTGATAAGTGATATCTACCCAGTTTGCTATAGTAAGCCTGATATAAAAGCCTGAATATCAGAAAAAGCTCTAACAGTGGCACAGCCTTAGCTTTCAGTGGAGTGACACGGCTACTCACGGAGCTCAGGGAGTGGTACATACCTATATCAAATGTGTCAATCTACATTAGTAGATCTGTCTCATTCCCTTCTAAAAGCAGCCCATCAAGATGCAGAGTATTTTTGTTAAAAGCAATACAGAAATATATAAAATGTATATTATCACATCCATAATCTCACCAAACCTATCCACATAGAAGCAGTTCCTCATGGAAGAGAACTAAACCCAACAAATTAAAGACTAACAAAATAAGCTCAAGACTTACTACTATTAATGTACATTTAAATGTGTCTGTAGGTTATATATAGCATGATATAGGCAGAAAAAAGAGGAAATTTAGTGAGGATGGCAGTTGTAGGAGGCTAAATGCCATTCTCAATTTATTTCCACTTTTATTTGGTCTGTATCATGCTAATGAAAAACTGCATAGTTTCCTCTGGGAACTTATTCAATTTGTCTACACCCTCTCTATAGTGCCTCAAACTTATTCCATTTGTCTACATCCTCTCTATATTGCCTCATGACATCACCTTGTTCTTCCTCCTTGTTAGAGATTATGAATATAAGGCTGAAATTAATTCTGTTGTAAATATGCTGAAAGATGAAGCATATAATAAAAAGTTTGCTTGAATATATGTATAGAGTTTAGCAATGTAAAATGGGCATTCATACTATATGTATAACAGAAAGGCTTCTCTTCACAGCATCAGAAAAGCCTAACAAAGCAATATTGGAAAGCAAGTATTACATGATTTTCTCATGTTTGCAGAACAAATATCTAAACTCAGCAATACGTGATGTTTTTTCAATAGGAACAGAACAGAGGTTTCCTTTCATATTCTGATTGCGTGCATTTGTGCATTTTCACATCAGCAGGACTGCTGACAGGACAAGAAAAGTCTAAAAACAGACAGTATGTGACTTCCCACAGAAGGCCAAAAAAGATACCAAGAGGAAATAACAAAATCTATGTGCGTGACTAGCACTCTATATAACAATTGTAGTATTGCATTTATGTGAGAGAGGGACAGAGAGATTTATTTTGTAGAAGTCATCATTCATATCTGTAATGAAGGAAAACTTTGTAAATATATGCTACAAACTGACAGAAAGAGTACGTGTTGTTTGTTATAAAAATAAGTTGTATGTAACTGTGCTTATAGCTGCAAAATATATTTCTTTTATCAGTGTGCAATTTGAAAGGCTTGGTGATTTAAACAGACTACAGATGGAGTCATGCAAAGCTGCGTGTCTCTGATTCAGCAGTAAACAGCACAGCAAGACTGTGTGTCTTAAGAAGACTTTGGATCCAGCACAGCAAAGAAGCAATGCACACATAAAATAAAATTTTCACTCCTAAGATGTATTCTCTCATTATTTCCAGTTATCCAAGTCATACCATCTCTCTGTTTTCTTCTCCAAAGTAAACACTCAAAGCCTCTGTATCTTCTCTTTATAGGACAGTTGATCCACCCTCCTTTCAGTGTCATAACATTTCTTTGACCTTCTACAACAGCTTATCTTTCCAAAACTGTCTCTATAATTATGTTTATATTACTCCTGGTGATCAGGTGTGACCTCATTAAAGCCACATTCTGACAGAATGAGTCCAGCATAATCAGATTCCATTTTCCAATATCTGCAATCTCTGCATTCTGCTAGTCTTAGCAAACATTTTCTTAATACCTCCCTGCCTCTTAACACAAAAAAATTGGGACAAGGCCATAAATAAAAGAGGGACAAAGGATCAAAAATATGGACAATTTTTAAATATTGGTCTTATAAACTTAGAAATTTGATAGAGGTTTTGCATTAGCAAGAATTTTCTGAAGGGTGTGAAGCCTGAAACTGAAATGTCTGCCATTATTTTCTGACTTCAATCCTCAATGATTGGCCAGAAAAGCAAAACTTTTATGAAGAAAAACCAAACATACAAGGCAAAAATCTGGACATACTCCACAAATCTGGACAGTTGAAAGGTATGACCCTTGGTGATTCATTTTAAGCCTTATGATGACTCCCACAGCCTACTCTTATGTTGTGGTTGCAAACACCTCAACTATGAAATGCATCATATTTTATTTCAGCATTATTGCAACGCAAGTGAATAACTTTTTATGTACTTCTGCTGTAACTCAGCCTCCATTTTTCTATCTACTCCATCAGTTTCAACATATCCCTACTCAAGCTCTCTTCCTAATCTTCCATAGTTGCCTCAATTTTAGAGCTAACTAAAACAAATGAATCACTCTCTACCACTGGTAGAATCAACCTGTAATGTGTTAAACAGCACTGGGCCTCAAAAACACCTCTAGACATTCTCATCTACCTTCCCTTCCCAATCATCTGCATCTTCCCTGACAAACAATTTTTGATTAGCCTTAACTGCATTCTGGTCTAATAGTAATTTCCTAATTTTTTCATCAATGTTCCATTTGGTGCTGTGTACAGGGCTTTATTAAAGCGTAGGGAAATCACATTTACTTGTCTCCTTCTATCTCCTGCTACTGTTGCTTAACAATAACATTGCAAAGAGAAAGAAAAGGGCCTATGGACTATCATAATGCTAATCTGGTTCCTATGAACACAGGCTGCTGCTTATTCTGTATCCTCAACACTGTAGGTAATATTGCAACATATCTTTTGCTTTTTTCTCCTCTTGCTTCTGCCAAATCTTTTTCTATGGCGACCATTTTTTTTTAAATCCTTTTCTCCCACTCATTCCTACCCAATAAAGAAATGCCTTTTCAAACTTGGTGTCTACCCTCCATTTTATTTGGTGAACATAGGACCTGAAAAGATATTCACTACTTTTGTCTGCTTACTTGGCTCCTCATATCTTTTGTCCCAGTACAGCCAAATACATTTTTAGTTATTCTACATGCATGAAAAGCTACTCTTGCTCACTTAAATCATCTCAATATTTTTTTCCACGTTGGCCTTCCTTGCAACTCAAGCTGCTTGCTTTCTTATGTAATCATACAACTTTCTTTCTCAGCCATTCTCATATCTGGTTCCACTTAACTCACTGCTTATCCCAGTTATCTGCCCTTTCTTACCTCTCACTTATGTACCAGTTTCTCTCATATATACCTTGGTGGTACAATATCAAACTTCATTTGCATGCCATCTGCATAGTTTCACATAATTTATCCCCTACAGTTCTGAATAGTCATGCAAAACCACTTCATGTCTTGCAAGTTCTACAATCCAAACCAGTTATGTGAGCTCTACTTGTTAAGTGTCTTCTTCACTTCAACCTCACCAGTCTCTCCCCATTATGATCATGACTAAAATTATTTTTATTTCTTTGTTGGACTCCTTACTCTTTGTGCAAAACCCCTCTTCTTCAAAACTACTAGCAGAAAACTCGTATTATAATCCATTTCTTTACAGACCATTTCCTGATGTTTTCTTGCAATCTAGCACTGTCTGTACATTATATTACCCCATAACAGCACTCCTTGCTCAGTACTTAATCTTAAATGCATCACACAAGTTTTTCTCCTCACTTTTTCTCATTATTCTGAATGCCCTTTGACCAACAAATGAAGCTCCCTTTTGTTCCACACCTCACCAGATCTTCCTTACATCCAAATAAAAAAAAAAAAAAAAAAGAAAAAGGAACATGAACAGCCATGTAGGAACTATCCATTCAAACCCTTCTCACTCTGTCATCTGAGCTGAGGAACTTTTTGGTTCAAACAACTAAATGGTTACAACAGCAACCAAAACCTGCTAGCCTTAGTCATGTATGAGAAGAGGCAAGGTGTCAGCAGCAACTACAGCAAAGACATTGAGGGTTATTTTTTTATAGCTGGTGAAGAGTAAGAGAAATCAACAAAAATAAAAATACTGTGTGAAAAACATTTTGCACCAAAGTTGTTCATATTCAAAATATTTTATATTAGTGTTAGCAGCTCTCTAACAGAAACTGTTGTATAATGACACTTATTGATGCTTTGTGTCCAAACCATTCCAAAGGGCTAACACAGAAAAATGAACACAGTTGCAATATATTTCATTAGGTCAGCCTCTGAAAAAGTATCTTCATTCAAAATCAGTAAACATAAATGATGACAGGATTCAGAGATGACTGTCATTTATTAGTCTGAATATATCTTCATATTGTGACTTTCATAAGTGGTATTTTCTGTTTCACTAGACGTAACATTTTTAACAACACCTAAAAAATGACAGGTCATTTACCAGTTTTCCTAAGAAAATTTCAAGAAGTGTGAGCTTACCTGCACAGACTTGGTCATCATATGTTTCACACACCCAGTCATGACATTCACATCGAGGTCCATAAAATTTTCCAGGTTCAGAAACATGGCATATGCATGTACCACAAGAGCATTTGCCTCTTCCACTGCATATCAAACCATCTGGAGTACGACAGCGCTTTTCAGAAGCTTGCTGCGAAAGACTACAGGAAGCAGACTGAATTCTACAGTTTGCAAAAAAATAAATATATAGCGTATCAGTTTAATTAATAATGTTTATTCCAAAATGTGCAATATTTGCTGTGGATGTGTATTTTGACAGAATTTATCATAACATATAGCGCATTTTAAGGTAAAAGCACTGGATCCTCCAAGTATATACAGATAAGGTTACTATTTAGCATCTGTTTATTTACATTGATTACTCTGTCTCTATGCCATGCTATGACTGAAAATGGTCATTATCCAGAGTATGCACCTTGCTCACAAAATAAAATTAAAATGATTTATTAACCTAATATCAGCAAACTTTAACTGGCTCCTCAAAGACAATACTTGTACATGTATACAAGCTGACCTAATAAAAATTTAGAGTCATTAGATTTTTCCAGTTAATTTGCCTTTTTTGCTAGAGGATGCACAATATAATTAATACCTGCATATGCTGCATTCATTAAGAAAATGCGCATCTGTATAGCTGAATACAATTAAGTAAAATGATAAAACTTATGTAATACTTTTGGTCTAATTCTTCCATACACAGTTCTGCATCACAACAAGCTGATAATGCAAAGAATAAAATATGAAACATTTCATAAGGACCTGAAATGTTAAGGTTCTGAAAAAAACTCTGCAAAGTTGCACAGAAGTGTCCACAGTATGGAAGGAGGTCGAAAGAAACAAGAGTGTAAAGAAGGCCTATTTAGAGTCATGTGAAGATATACACTGTCAAAGAAAATGTTTTACATTTCATCATAACCCTACACACATACCGGAGTCAAAAGTTCATAGCTTCATAGGTACATAGGTAGGTACTAGGCTATCAGACCAAGGGCCTAAGTAAGCCTAGCCAACAAGGTTCCCTGGCTTACTCCACCCAAGAAAGTTAATTTCCTGTGCCCCTGTCGAGCAGAGCCACAGAAGTGATCCCCAGGGTGTATTTCCTATTTCCCATCCACTCATCAAAATTTTTCGTGAAGAGTGCTAATGAGGAACTTTGCTTGACATAGATGGGTAGCTTGTTCCAGAGTATAGGAAGTCTCTGGGACAGGAATCTATCCCACCAGCATGTCCTGCTAATTGTGGTGACAAGGTTTAGGTCCCTAGAGCGTGTAGCTTGGAGGGATTGGGATTTCTTTAGGTGTAGCATGTCCAACAGCTCTGGGTTTAACATAGCTTTATATGTTAGGCAGAGATCTCCTTGATGTAGGTAATATGCTACAGACTAAAGCTGGAGTTTTTTTGAGACAGTAAGTGTAGGGCATCTGTTTGAGGCTGGTAAACCTCTTTGTGAGGTACTTCTGTGGCCTTTCCAGCTGCTGCAGATGTCTTCTGAGGTACATTCCAAAAGGGGGCATTGTACTCTATAATGGGTCTAATGAGTGCCAAGTAGAGGGGAACAATGATCTCTTTTTTCCTGGATGAGAACCCTTTTGTGATGAGGTTTGCCACATTGGATTTCCTGACTACTGTGGTGATGTGAATATCAAAAGGAGGGAGAGACTACTGTCCACCTGGGTCCCAAGGTCTCTTATCACACATTCAGCGTTAAGTAGACTGTCGTTTATGTGGTAGTTCATGGGTACAGAGTTTTTACCAAAGGGGATGAGAATGCACTTTTTGGCACTGAGCTTGAGGCCATGCCTCTGATACCAGGCATCTGGCTCAGTGAGTCCCTTCTGTAAGATGTCTGCATCATTTGGGGACTCTGCTATGGCTCCTAGTTTGCAGGCATCTGCAGACTTTATTAGCCAGAGGCCTTCTGTGTTAGCTTGTACTTCAGAGAAATAGATACCAAACAGGAGAGGTCCCAGGACTGAACCCTGTGGTACTCCACTTGTCACTGGTTTGAAGTCAGATTTGGAGTCTGCAACTTTTACAGTGTGTGTTCTGTCAGTGAGCCAGTTGGCAACCAATCTTGTGACATAGGAATTTATATGAAGTTTAGTGAGTTTAGTGAGTTTAGCTATAATTCCAGAATGGGGGATGGCGTTGAAAGCCTTGGCAAGGTCAAGATAGGCTGTGTGAATCACCTTACCCTCGTCTACGGCTTTGGTGACTGCCTCAAAGAAGTCGATCAGGTGCAGAAGGCATGATCTGCCTTTCACAAACCCGAACTGGGTGGGGTCCAGAATTTGGAGGTTACCAATGTCTTTGTTTAGGAGTTCCATGATGATTCGTTCCATGGCCTTGCAGACCAGGCTCGTCAGGCTAATAGGGCGATAGTTCCCAGGATCAGTGGTGGCTCCCCCTTTGTGGAGTGGGATACCTGCTGCTGTATGCCATTCATTGGGCACAAAGCCTGACATGAGACTAGGATTGAACATGGTGCTTAGGTGGAGAGCCAGTTTGTTCTGAAGTTTGTGTAAAACGCTGCCTGGGATGTTGTCCAGTCCCATGGATGCTGTGTTTTTGGTTTTAAGAGTGTGTAGCGTTTACCTGCATAGATCTGCTTACAGGGACTCTGCATTCTTCCTATATAGATATGGGCCCTTTAGGGGGTTAGAGGGGGGTAAAGTTAGCACTGAACCTATCTGCCAGGATGTTGGCAATATCAGCTGGTTCTGTAATTTTTGTGCCGTTGTGCTGCAACTCAGAGCAGATCTTGGTGTTGCCATTGAGATTCTTGGCATAGCTATAGAATGCTTTGTGGTTGCTCTTAGAATCAGTGGTGATTTTGTTTTCATAGATAGCTTTGGAGAATCTTATACGGGATCTCAACTTCTTACTGAGGCTTACCAGGGAGCTCCTCCACTCATGGGATTTTACTTTTTGCAACAGTTTCTTCCTTTTGTTGTAGAGTTTGTTTATGGCAGAGAACCACCAGATTGGCTTCCTTTTTTTGGAGAATAGCATCTTGGTTCTGTTTGGGATAACACAATCAAAGCGCGTGTGTAAGTGTTATAGAGTGCATTTGTGTAGGATTCAGTAGTTGTAACTGTATTATCCATCTGCATGGGTGCTATGAAGTTCACCACTTCTGTCTTACGAAGCATGAAGTTGGCTTTGGAGTAATATTTTACTGTGGTTTCCTTAATGGTGAGTGGGGGCGGGATGCGGATATCTAGGGTGATTAGCTTATGGTCGGATCTGACCAACGAGGAGTTGCCGTCAGGTGTGGAACACCAGTCACTCATGTTGGTAATGACTAGGTCTAGGATACTGTTGCCCCCGGTGGGGGTGTGGATAAGTTGATCCAGGGCATTGGAATTTATGTATTCTAGAAAGTGTTGAGCGAAGGAGTTGGTATGAGTAGTTTTCCCAGTTAATGGTGGGGTAGTTGAAATCGTCCATTATAAGGGTGTTTGGTTGAACCCTAATATTTTCCAGTATATCAAGAAAAGAGGAGTGGGAATCCTGGGGCATGGTGGGGAATCTGTAGCAAGCTACAATTTGGGTTGCAGTTTTGCCCAGAGTTAGTTGCACTTGGATAACCCTGGATGCATTGTGCTGTGCAACTAACCTGGAGGTGTGGATATCCTTAATGAATATGGACACAACTCCGCCTTTGGTGTTCTGGTCCAGGTTAGATGGCCAAAAGTGTGGTATGAGTTATAGCTTGGTAATGCAGGGGTGCACTCTAGAGCCTTGAACCAGGTCTCAGTCACTGCACAGATATCAATGTTCTCCATTTTAAGGAGTGCCTCGACTGAGTGCATTTTGAGATTTAGATTTCTACCATTAAGTAGCATTATACTGCGGTGGTGGTGCTGCGGTAGTGTTGTTGCCTCACAGTAAGACGTTGTTCTGTTCGATTCTCAGCTAGAGTGTCTTCTGTGTGGAGACATGCGTGAATGGGCATACCTTTGTTGAAGGTTGTATGTCAGGGCTGGCAACTTGGCACGTAAAAATCTACTGCCAATCATTAGCGGACCTGAGTTCCGCTGTGGTGACCCCTAACCGGGAAAAGCAGAAAGACACAACAACAACCCTCAGTTTTTGCTTGCCTGTTCCTGTTACGGTGGTGAATTTGTCATTTGAACCTTGCCTAAAAAAGGCACTATAGGGGCGGCAAGACCCTTGGCCAGTATCCGGAATCCCAGGGGTGACAGGTGCAGGCCATCTCTAGCAAAGCATCACGGTCTGTCGACCATGTTGTCCCAGGCAGACAGATACTGGATCCCCTTGGAATGACACCAGAAGCTTAGCCAATTGTTTAAGTCAAATCATTTTGCCCTTGTACTGTGGTATCATTCTGGGAGATGGCAGGATGCTACTCAGGTCTAGGTTCATACCTGCCTGGGCTACAAGATCGGAGAGCTCTTCCAGGTCTCTTTTCATGTAGTCCAGGGAGGTATTTTCTCAGGTCGTTCACACTAACATGGACAATGACAGAGTCATATTTGTACTTGTTGTGGAGTGACCTGAATGCGTGGGTTATGTGGTGGATCCTGGCACCTGACAGGCAGCTGACAGTAACCTTATGCTTGTTTAGCCTGGTGAGTGGGAGAGTCACCTATGACTAGTGTGTTGGATACGTTGTTTTGCCTTATGGGCTGTGGTTTATTGGCACACTGAGTCTGTGGGCTATGTGTCATTTGGTTTGTGTTGGGGGGATGGAGTTTGCTTGCGTTTCTGCTTTGGAGGTCTTTGATTGAGCAGATTACAGACTGCCTCCGCAAATGTTTTTGTGTTTCTATGTGTGGATTTTGGTGGTGTAGCTTTAGTGGGACTACATGATGAGTGTGGTGTGGTGCAAGTGTTTACCTTCTCCTTTTGACTGTCAAGTTCAGACTTGGTTGGAGAGAGCTTTACCTCCAGTTTGGCTAGATAAGTCAACAGTAAACATTTTAAAAACACAGCTCCCGGTAATTAAAACCGCAAAAATAACTACAGGCTAAGAATTTCCCCCTTTACATAAAACATTAACAAAAATAGGAAATAATTCTTTATCTCCTAAAGCCACAACTGAAAATAACATTCCTACATCAAGCCTAAAAATGTGGTCCCTGCAACAACAAATAAACCATACTGCAGGAAATGTTATATTAGCAATTATAGGTTCATAGATGTGTACTAGGCTAATGGCCCTGGAGCCTTTACAAGCCTAGCCCATAGGATTACCCTGGCATTGTGCCACCAGATCTTAGTTCCTAGTGCCTCTGTCAAGTAGAGCCACTGGAGTGATCCCTGTTGTGAGTTTTCTATTTCCCATGCACTCATCAAGATTCCTCTTGAAGAAGGCCAGTGAGGTGCTCCGCTTGACATGTATGGGAAGTCTATTCCATAGCATGGGCAGTCCCTGGGTTATGAACCTGTCCCTCCAGCATGTTCTGTTGATTGTGGTAATGAGGTTGAGGTCTCTGCAGTGTGTGGTGCAGAGGGATTGGGATTTCTTTAGATGCAGTATTTCTAACAGAGCTGGGTCAAACATGGCTTTGTAAGTCAAGCAGAGATCACCTCTAAGTAGGCAATATGATACAGAAAATAGAGGGGTTTTTTTTTGAGTCTGTCCATATATGGCAAGTGTTTAAGGCCTAGGATCCTCTTTGTGAGGTACTTTTGTGGCCTCTTCAGTTGTTGCAGGTGTCTAGTGGGGTCTACTTGATAACACCGACGTGCCAAAACACTGACAACGAAATAACCGACACGACAAAACCGGAAGAAACCGAAAGTTCAAAAATATGAAACTTCACATGCCCGACAAACCACAATCCAGACAATCAACAAAACAAATACCTTTCCTGAAAAAACACAGACACAACACAAGCACACCAAAAACCTTACAAACCTATACTAAACCTTAACCCAAACCCTAACCCTAAGGTCCGTCACTATCGCACACCTACCTTACCCGCACCCTAACCCTAACTCACTTAACCTGCCCCTAAACCTAAAGTCAGTCACTATCACACACTTACCTGACCCACACCCTACCCTAACATCAGTCACTATCACACACTTACCTTACCCACACCCTGACCCTAACGTCCATCCCTATCGCACACTTACCTTAACATGTTGGTGTTCTCAGCGTCGGGATTCCCAACTTTCGATCATCTCCATTGTCGATCTTCCAGTGTCAGTGTTTTCGTTGTCGGCGTTGTGAACTTTCGGCGTTTTCAGGTAGACCCATCTAGTGAGGTACATGCCAGATGGGGCATTGTACTCTATGATTGGCCTAATGAGGGAAGAGTAGAGGGAATGACTGCTTTCTTCCTGAATGTAAAACCCTTAGCAATGACATGTGCCACATAGAAGGACTGACCAAAGTGGCAGTGTGGTGGACAAGAGAGGTTGCTGTCAACCTGTATTCCTTTATCTCTTAGTAGTCTACTGAACACCTTCTGTGTTCAGTAGACTACTATCGATGTAGTAAATTCAAGGGAACTGTTTTTTTTTCCAAAGGGGATGATGGCACATTTTTTGACACTGAGCTTAAGGCCATGGTTCTTGAACCTGTTTGTCTCATTGAGGCCTTTCTATAGAATGTCAACATCACTTGGGGAGTTAATAATAGCTCCCAACTTGCAATTGTTTGCAAACTTTGTCAGCCAGAGTCCCTTCGTGTTGGCATGGACTTTAGAGAAGTAGATACCAAACAGGAGAGGACCCAGGACCAAACCCTGTGGGACTCCACTGATGACTGGTCGAAAGTCTGACTTGGAGTCAGCTACTTTCACACTGTGGGTTCTATCTATCTGTGAGCCAGTTTGCAACCCACGTAGTGATATATGGGTTGATGCCTAGCTTAGTGAGTTTTTCTACGATTCCTGAGTGGAGAATGGTATCAAAGGCCTTGGCCACATGAACCACCGTGCCTTCATCCACAGCTCTGGTGACTGACTCGAAGTTGACCAAGTTGAGCAGGCATGATCTACCCTTCACAAAACCAAACTGTGTAGGATCCAGAGTTTGGAGATTCCCTAGATCCTTGTTTATTAGGTCCATGATGATGCGTTCCACAGCTTTGCACATCAGACTAGTCAGGCTAATGGGGCAATAGTTCCCAGGGTCTGTAGTCACTCCTCCCTTGTGGAGAGGGAGGACTGTAGCAGTGCGCCATTAGGTAGAGACAAAGCCTGAGGTGAGGCTGAACAGGGCAAACAGGTGAGGTGCCAGTTCGCTCTGTAGTTCATGTAGTACACAGCCGGGGATATTGTCAGGTCCCATAGAAGCTGTATTCTTGGCCTTGGACAGTGCTGTTTTAACCTGTGGAGCAGTAATACTGAGTGTCTGGCAATCTATTGGTATTGTGATTGGTCCTTTGCGGGGGGGGGGTAAAATTGGCAACATCTGTTGGCTCAGTATAGGAGGTACCACTGTGCAGTAGCTCAAAGCAAATCTGGGTATTGCCGTGGAGATTCTTTACATAAATATAGAATGCCTTATGGTTGTCTTTACCATCTGCTGCAATTCTGTTTTCATAGCTAGCTTAAGAGGATTTGTTGAGGGATCTCAACCTTTTGTTGAGGCTGATAAGGGAGTTTTTCCAGTCTTGGGATTTCACTGTATTCCACATCTGTTTCCTCCTTCTATTGTAGAGTTTTTTTATGACAAGGGACCACCAGATTGGCTTCTTTTTTTTTTTTTTTTTTTTTTTTGGTCTTTGGTCTGGGTCTATATCCATGGTTTGTTGTATGTATATGTACAGTGCATGTACAGTGCATTGGTGTATGATTCAGAGATTCATGCATTATCTATTATTTGCAATGATAAATTGAAATTAGCTTTTAGGAGCCGGCCAAAGTTAGCTTTGGAGAAGTTTTTCACAGTGGTTACCTTTTTTTTTGGGGGGGGGGATTCCAAGGTGATTAGTTTGTGGTCGGATCTAACCAGGGATTAGTTGACTATTGGTGTAGAGCAGTGGTCACCCATGTTAGTAATGACCAGGTCAAGTATGTTGCTATCTCTAGTGGGGGTAAGAACGAGCTGGTCCAGGGCAGTAGAATTAATGAATTCCAGAAAGCATTGTGCAAGTGTATTGGTACACAAGTAGTTTTCCCAGTTAATGGAGGGGTAGTTGAAGTTGCCCAGTATTAGAGTGTTTGGTTGGACCCTAATATTCTCTGGGGTGCTTAGGAACATGGAGTGTGAGTCTTGGGAGATGGATGGGGACCTATAGCAGGCTATGACCTGAATCGCTGTCTTACCCAATGTTAGCTGCACCTGAAGTAAATCAGATGCATTATGTTGGGCTACCAGTCTGGAGGTGTGCACATCTTTTAGGACTATGGAAACACCACTGCCTTTGCAGCTTCGGTCCAAGTTCTGGGGCCGAAAGGTGTGGAATGAGTTATAGACTGGTAGTGCAGGGGTGCTTTTTGCCTTCTTGAACCAGGTCTCTCTTACAGTACAAATGTTGTTCTCCATTTTAAGGAGTGCTTCGAGCGAGTGCATTTTGAGATTTAGATGTTTAGCATTGAGCAGCATAACCCTCAGATTGCATTTGTTTGTAGCTGTTCTGGTGGCAATTCAATATTCAGAACTTCTTCTTCTGACTTTTTCCCGGTTAGGGGTCGCCACAGTGGATAACCTGTCTGCTCATGACTGGCAGTGGAGTTTTACAGTGTCGAGTTGCCAGCCCGATGCCCAACCTTCCACAGAAGGCACACACATGCACACACTCACACCTAGGGCCAATTTAGAGTGTCCAATCCACATACAGCATGTCTTTGGGATTTGGGAGGAAACCGGAGCACCCGGAGGAAACCCACGTGACCACAGGGAGGACATGCTGACTCCGCACAGTAGGCACCCCAGCCAAGGATCGAACCGGAGAACCTCTTGCTGTGAGGTGGCAACGCTAACCGCTGCACCACCTTGGCCACTCACGGTAATATGGTCTTTGGAACAATGCTTAAAAAAGGCACTATAGGGGTGGCAAGAGTCTTAGCCAGTATCCGGAAGCCTAGGGGTCACAGATGCAGACCATCTCTGGCAAAGCATTGAGGTCTGTCAATCATATCATCCCAGGCAGACATATACTGGATCCCCTTAGAATGACAGCAGAAACTTAGCCAATTGTTAAAATCAGTCATTTTTTGCTTGTACTGCGATGTCATTCTGGGTGATTGTAGGATGCTGCTCAGGGCTAGGGTCATATACTCTTGGGCTACATAATCCGAGAGCTCTTCCATATCTCTTTTCATATAGTCCAGGGAGGTACATCTTAGGTCATTTACACCCACACGTATAATGACAGAGTCATATTTGTACCTGTTATTGATGGACCTGAGTGCATGCGTTATGTGGCGGATCCTGGCTCCTGACAGGCAGCTGACTGCTGCTTTCTCCTCATTCAAGAGTGGGACATCAGTGTAGCTCACTATCGAGTCACCTATGACTAGTGTGTTGGGCATGCTGTTTTGCCTTAGGGGCTTTGGTTGAGTAGCACACTGTTTAGGAGAGTTATGTGTCTCATGAATAGTGTTGTGGTTGAGTGCGTTTCTGCCTTGGAGGTCTCTGCCTTTTGGGTAGATTTTTATTGAGAGCCTCAGTGAAGGGGAGTGTGTGGTTTGTGATTTTATGCGAAGACAGTGCTGGTGTGTGTTCTGGAGGGCTGTGTGTTCCATGTGGTGTGTTGCAACTGTTGACCTTCTCCTCTTGACCAGCTATTCCGGTCTTGGCAGGAGAGTGAGTGGCTTCCAGTTTGGCTATACAAGTGCATCTCTCGCAAGTCTGAGTGTTGGGAGGTAAGAGGGTTGTCAGTGTACATGAGGCAGTTGCTACATTGCCTCAGGATGCCCACATTCACCAGGTTAATAGGAGAAAGCACAGGGAACTGACCTTTAGACATGCCTGGTGGGGTGGGCATTAAGTACTGGAGCTGTTTTCTTGTAGAATGTTTAGTGCTGGTAACACTTGTGTGTGCAAGCAGCATTTTTGCTACAAGAAGTCTGGTAGAGTGCTAAATTAATATGCTAGTAAAAGTGCAGGAGAGGAGAGAACTAGCAGATCTATGGAAAAAAAATTGAAGAGCAGATTTTGGCACTCCTCAGAAGCTTATAAACAGTCCTGGATACAGCACATCTGTATCTGGACTAGACTCGTTAAAGGAAAGGTGAGAAACAAGCGCAGATGTAGGTTTTTAAACCTGAAAGTTGAAAGAAATGGAAAAAACTGCCCAAACAGCCAATAAACTACATTTCATAAACAAGTAATGTCTTCTTATTTCCCTTACTGTCACTCTTTACAAAGACAGATTTAAGTAATTTGTAACTGCACTCCTAATTAAATATGAACGCATAAAAAGAAGTTATGTACTTACTGTAACGTTCCATGCTTGTAGTCCACCTCACCTACATTCTTGCTGGATGGGTTTGGAGCCGATATTCGGCTCTGACTCGGCCGATACTAAAGCTCGAGAGCTTTTACTGGCTCAAGACTAGCCCCTATCCCATGGTGCCTCACGGCAATTCCCCAGATCTAGTTTGCAAGAAAGCAATAAGTACCTATCCGGTAAGAAATATCACAGCTGCATATATACAGACAAGGATTTTGAAATATAATCCATGCCAGGTGGACAACAAAAGAGAACCAGGTCAGACAGCACCAGTATAGTCCACCAGATCCCCAGAAACAGGAATGGGGTTGGAAGGAGGGACACAAGAATGTAGGTGAGATGGACTACAAACATGGAACGTTATGATAAGTACACAACTTTTTTTATGTTATGTAATCCTATCTCACCGTAATTCTTGCTGGATGGAACAGTGTCCCTAGCACCTACATCCCGGGTGGCTCAAGCGAAGAGAGTCTTCAGCACAGTAGACCCAAAGGAAGACCTGTCCCGGGAGGCCAAATCCAATTTGTAATGAGTGACAAAAGTATATGGTCTTGCCCAAATAGCTGCTGCACAAATAGTATCAATTGGGAGCCTAGATCTAAAGGCACATGAAGTAGATACAATGACCTTTGACTTTGATGGGTAATTGTTTGCCAGCTGACTGATAAGCAAATGAAATGCAATCCGAAAGCCATTTTGAAAGAGTAACCTTAGAAACAGGCAAGCCCTTCTTGTCAGAAAATAAACAAATAATTGATCTGATTTTCCGAATTCTTTAGTCCTGTGTAAATAAAATCTGAGAATTCTGTGAACGTCTAACTGGTTTAGTCTATACTCAGATTTATTAGAGTGGTTTGGAAAAAACACAGGTAGTTCAATAGTAGTATTCAGATTGTGCTCAGAGTATACCTTGGGAAGAAAGGAAGGGTTTGTCCTGAGTGAGACTCTATCCTTGTGAAAAATAATGTAAGGAGGTCGAGTAGTAAGAGCTTGCAGCTCTGAGACTCTCCTAGCAGATGTTATGGCTAAGAATAATTTTCCATGACAACTTTAGGTCTGATGAAGAGGGTGGCTCAAAGGGTGCAGACAGTAAAGATGAGAGGACCAAGTTTAAGCCCCAGGGTTTTAATGGCTGTTTTATTGGAGGCCTGATAAGAAAAACTCCTTTCAAGAAGGTTTTACACAAGGAGTGCTGCATGATTGGATTTCCCATGAAGGCAAATGGAAATTGGAAATGGCAGCTAACTGAACTCTAACTGTACTGCTGCCACTCCTTCATGAAAAATCGACACTAGGAAGTATAAGATATATTCTATAGGAGCCATATATGGATCTAAGCCACTGTTCATAGCCCAAATCGAAAACCTTTTCTATTTGCTGGAGTATAGTTTCTGAGTGGAAGGTTTATGGGATGAAATTAGAACGTGTTTGACAGAAGAGGATAAGAGGAATACACCTGGCTATTTGTGGAAATGGAGCCGCCATGCTGTCAATTCGAGGGTGTGGAAGGTGGGGTGGAACTATCCCGACTGACGAATCAGGAGATCTGGAGATGGGTCCAGAATCCATGGTTCCTCCAAAAAGGTAGTGCCACAGGAAGGGAAACCAAGCTTGTCGAGGCCAGTAAGGAGCAATAAGGATCAAGAAACTCTTCAACTGTTTTGCTTTCTGTATTACCTTTGGAATGAGATGAAAAGGTGGAAAGGCATAAAGAAGTTCCGGGGCCAATCGTGGACTAGAGCATCCTTGGGTGACATCCCCGGATGGGGAATGAGGGCAAAGTAGCTGCTGCATTTGGTGTTCAGGTGAGTGGCGAATAGGCTGCAGCAGGGCTGGTCCCATCTCTTTCACAACTTTTGGATTCAGGGACCACTTGTGAGGCATCAGAATTGCTCGGCTGAGTTTGTCTGCTATTATGTTGGATTTCCCAGGGATGTGAGTTGCTATCAGGAAGCGCTGAGTATCCATCGCCCATTTCCAAACTCTTATGGCTTCTATGCAAAGTGGGTAAGATTTGGTTCCCACTTGCTTATTTATGTACCACACGACAGACATGTTGTCTGACTGTACTGCAATTGTCCCGGTGGGAAGGGAGCTGTGAAGTGCTTGCAACGCATACAGCACCGCTCTCATCTCCAGAACATTGATGTGCAAGTGGATCTCGTGGTTCTGCCAAGTATCTTGGACTGTCATTCCCAGATAATGCTCCCCCCCCTATCAGGGAAGCATCCGTGTCAAAACTGCTTTCTCTTGGGGAGGAACAAGTGGACGACCTAGGAGAAGTTGTTCTGTGTGCAACCACCATGTCAGATCCTTTTTGCAGGTGTTTGTTATAAAAATCTGGTGAGATAATGGAAGGTCTTGCATTGACCATTGGGCAAATAACAGCCACTGAAGTATCCTCATGTGTAGACGAGCAAGAGGAACTAATAGGATGGAGGAAGCCATAGTCCCTACTCTGGCCTGAACATTTTGTTTAGCAAGGATCTGACTTGACTGCGTAGAAACTCTACTCGTTCTGGTGTTAGTCTTGCTGACATGGTGGTTGTGTCTATTTCTGAGCTTAAGTATACAACCAAATTTTTTAGGTTGACAGTGATGCCTAGACTGGCACACAAGGATAGAGTCTCGTCCCTGGTTCTGATGAGTTGATGCTTGGTGGTAGCAGTGAGGAGCCAGTTGTTTAGGTACGGAAACACCTGGAATCCTTGACGTCTCAAGTGAGCCGTTACTACTGCCATGCATTTGATGAACACTCTGGGGGGCTGTAGTGAGATCAAAGGGCAGAGTTCTGAACTGAAAATGGCTGGCTCTCAGCCATAAGTGCAATTGTCTCCTGGAGCGCCTGTCCATTTTGATGTGGTAGTATGCATCCTGGTGATCGACTGAGCACATCCAATTGTCTTTCCTGATAAAGGGAAATATCGACTGCAGAGTGACCATTCGGAACTTCGATTTCTTTACATACTTGTTGAGCCTGCTGAGATCTAGGATTTATCTCCAGTCCCCTGTCTTTTTTGGAACTAAAAAGAATAGACAGTAAGTTCCAGATCCTACTTGCTCTGCGGGGACTAAGGGTGGAGAGCTGCGCAGAAACCTTATCCATGGAACCCAGAGCTACTGAACCCTGGAGGGTGTCTCCTAACTCTTTCAGGAGATCCTTCTGAAGACGAGTAAAATGAATAAGGTAATTCAGCGATCAGTGCAAATGCCACTAAAGAAAAACTATGCTTCCCGTACCTATCCATCGTCCTGGACTCCTTGTTAGGAGGATGGATATTAGAAGATGTCTCGGATAACTCCTTCTTGGTGACCGCTGCTACCACCATAGCATCAATGAGAACTCTCTTACAAAGAAAAGTCTTGTCCTCAGGTGCTGTCATGAACTTATTTGGCCTCCTCGGGACAGGCTCCAGTGAGTCTGGGGAAGTCCAGGCTTTCCACGATATGACCCCCAAGAGATGGTCATAAGGCGGTGTCACCCAGGAGGTGGAAGGTCGGGAACCAAAGGCCTCAAGATACACTGACTCATCCTCAGTAGGATTAGAGGTCTTCCAATCACCCCTCTGTCTAAGGATTTCTAGGATGTCAGAAAATTAGACATCCTCAGAGGGGGATCTAGGGGACCCTTCTGATTCCTCTAAATCAGTTTCTGACTTGACAGACTCAGGTGAGTCAACATGTTTCCTCTTACACAGCCTCTTCCGAGGGAGCTCTCCAGTGGGATAATCTGGGGAGGTCTCGGAAGAGGGGGCACCTCCAATGGGGGCTACTTGGGCCTCTGGCTCCCTACACTGTGGGGGTGGCAGAGGGGAAGAGGTTGCTGCCTGCTGCTGGTGGGACAGAGGTTCCAATGGTACGGCTTTAGCAGAGGATAAAGCCTTCTCTTTAGCTTCGAAAGCCTTCCCCCCTTGATCTGAAGAAGACCTCCACTCTGAGGGGACTGATGGTCGACTCCTAGCAAGGGGGAATGGCTCTGAAGCAGAAGTGGGAGCTGAGCCGAGTTCAGCAGAGGCTCTGAGAGGGAAGGTCGGTTCAGACAAGAAACCAGGGTGACTGTCCCCATCACAGTCGACTCGAGAGTGTTGGTTCCCAGATCACTCGGCTCCAGACTGAGCCATCAAGGATAGAGTAATTGGCTCCAAAGAAGCAGGTTGAATCCCCGGAGCCGACAGGTCCAAGACAGAAGAACCTGAAGTAATAGGCTCCAAGAGCGAAGCAGTCAGAGGAGGAACAGTGGTCGGTAAGGGGGTCTTCTCCGTGACCTTTGGGTCTGGAGGGGCCAAATTTTCTTGCCAGAGCTGGATCTGAAAGCAACCTCTTCACCACCCACTCGATGTCCTCATCTGATAGAGTCCTGGAGGATATGGTGGAGACAGAAGGAGATCTCCTCCTTTCCAAAATATGAGATCTCAAGGTGGGAGAGACAACCTCAATTTCCAGTAAAATTTTCGGTACAGAAGGTTGCCTCAGCGCCGAGGAGACAGACGGCACCGAAACTAACGAAGCTGAATCGGAACCGGAACTTCTTGGCTCCAATGCTTTAGTCTTTTTAGTTGGCTCCAAAGCTGGGGATGAAGATTTTCTCTTAGAAGATTTTGGAGCTGCCTGACCAAGTTCCAGCTGTTCCTGGAAGGAACTGGTCATGAGACCCCTATCAATGAGTTTTCTCTTTCTCTCATTTAAAACTCTGGTGCTAAACGCATGGCAAAAAGTGCAGGGTTCTTGCAAATGGGCTTCACCAAGGCAGTACACGCATCTCGTGTGACTGTCTGTGAGAGACATTTTCTAGGCACATCTATCACACTTTCTTAAAACCCAAAGGGCGATGACCCTTATGCTCCCTGTCCTTATCTTTAGACATTCCGACTACAAGGAAAGAGTAGCTAGGATAAACAATAAAAAATACAACATTAAATAGTAACTACAGACAAAGAAGAAGTGTGGAAGAAAGAAGAATATACATTTTTTTATATATATTTATATATAAACAAACACTCACACACAGGGAGGAAACACCCTCCAACTTAAACGGGCACTACGGCCCTCTAACTTAAATAGGCCATACAGTCCTATGGGGAGTAATAGGGGTCGGAAACTCTCAAAAAACAAACAGTCACGCAAGAGACAAAAAAATATATATATTATATAAGGGATAGAAAACTTAGGAAAAAAGACTAAATTTAGCAAATAAAGTTTTACTTGGCCAATGAGCCAGTAAGACACAACCTCGAAGCTTTTGCGGAAAACGAAATCTGGGGAACTGCCATGAGGCACCATGGGATAGGGGCTAGCCTCGAGCCAGTAAAAGCTGTTGAGCTTTAGCAATCGGCCGAGTCAGAGCCGAATATTGGCTCCAAACCCATCCCATCCAGCAAGAATTATGGCGAGATAGGACTACATAACATCTTGTGTTAAGTTTGTTCCATATATTTAATTCATTCAGAAAACAGTAATAAACTGCAGGGATACATTAATCAAAGATATTATCTCACAAAATTTGCAGCACCTCCTCAGTTTTGATTCTTGGTTGGGTACTTTTGTATGGACACTGCATGGACTTCTGCTAGAGTTTTCCATTAACCCTCATAGTCCAAGACACATTGGCAAACTTAACAGTGAGCATTAATGTTGTTGTAAATGGTGTGTACAATGTGCAAAGGATTGTCATTGCTGAGACTGAATACCATAACCATCACTAGGTGATGAGATATAGAAAACCGATAAAGGGTTGGAAATCCAATGCAATTTTAAAAATAACCACACTGACTTGTAATTTAAATAGCTGTACATCAGATCCGTAATTTAAATGGCTGTACATCAGATCCTCTTTCAACCTCTAAAGGCCATGCACCTAACTTCCCATTTTTTCTTTTAAATACTTAATATACAGATAAATCTGCTTGCAATTATTTTACTCCAAAGCTGTAATGATTTTTATGCTTCTTGCAATATTTTTACCATCAAGCTGTTACATGATACACTACCCTATCAAAGCCCTTAACAATCATATCCCCCCACCATATCCTCAACTTTCTTAAAGTAAAAGAAAAACTAAGAAAATATGAACAAAGATCATTGTTAATAAAATATTAATAAACAATTCAACATGCATTGGAATAACATTTCTGTAAGCACATTTTCCCACTTCTGTTAAATTTCTAAGAATTATCTTCTGTATCAGCAAGGTTGAAGCTACAATTTTTAGCACAATTCCTTTTGGAGGATCATAATCTTTTAGCCTAATTTGTAAGCAATATGCAAATCTATTTTAAAACTTGATTGCTTTCATAATGTCTGTGCTCCAAATGACCTAGGTTTTAATAGTGGGTCTAACTACTAGAAGTATCAACTAGAGAGAGATTGAGCAGCAAGTAGACAATGCTGGCACCCATCTTTGGGTCAGAGCTGGTTTGGTCCTACCACAGGAGTACTATTCACAAGGCTGGTCTAATATTCCAGCCCCATGTAACAGCAGGGGAGCATCAGCCCTGACAAGAAATATTCTCACTCTAGCTAAGCAACATAAAATTTGTAGACACATACACTGTGTTAGATACATACATGTCGCATACAGACAAGTGACAATGTCCAAAAGGCCCACCATTAATTCAAAAACTTCCTGTTATCAGAGTGCTCATCCACTTCATGTTTGAAAAAAATTATGTTTTCACAATCCTTCTTACAGCTAGGAAGTGGTTCTGGATTTCACAATTCTCTTGCTGAATATGTTTTTGGTAATATTACTTTGTATAACATAAGCAATATTTTATTCACAAGTAAAGCCAATGACTGCAGTCCCAGACAATCAAAGATGAATGAATTAATTCTTGCTAGCTAGCCTTGGAAGTGACAACTGAGTCCCTCCCCCTTAATCTTCAATAGGAAAGTGAAAATAAAACTTGACTGTTTGATATTTAAAGGCAACTAAATATGACAAGTATGCTAACAATCTAACAAAGAAAATAAAGATTTAAATATTGACCTCTTCTTCATTTGATACAATATATGTGGATACATCCTATAATTTTTAGTGCCCATGGACACAAATTATTAATCCACACATGAAATGTAAAACTCCTGCTAGAAGTGACACCTGAATCTGCAAAACTGTGAACCCATTTAACTGTTTGCTTATATAAGTTGCAAACATGCTTACATTTTATACATATACCACACACATACACTTATATGTATATATACACACATACATTATATATATATATATATATATATATATATATATATATATATATATATATGTATGTATATATACACACATATATATATATATATATATATATATATATATATACACACACATACATTTTATATATATATATATATATATATATATATATATATATATATATAGGATCCGGACACATGCTCGACTAGTGTAAGGGAAAATTCCCTTTTCCCCACTGTAGTGCGATCTCGGTGTGAGAATATTAAAGTAGGGGTGTGTGGGGGTGCAGGGGGGCAATGCCCCCCTGCAAAAACGTAGATTTTTTTTGAACTACACATACACGGAAGCGCTTTTTGATGTTAAGCGCTTTCGTCTATGTGTGTTCGATGTTTTGTGATTCAGACACATGGTAGTAGAGCATGTGTCCTACATCTATATTTTATATATACATACATATTTATATATATATATATATATATATATATATATATATATATATATATATATATAGACAAATCTCTCATATACTTATATATACACACACACACACACACAAATATGGATCTCATTTCAATCTATGAAATTACGTTTCAATGAACTGTAATTTCACAACCCCATTTTTCCAAAAGTGCATTTATTCAAAAATGCACTTTCACGAAAAACCAAGTATGTGAAAAGCAACAAAGGTTGTTGTTGTAGATTGCGGCACAGCAGGGATAAGGGAATGTTTCCTTTTCCCCACTGTAGTGCAATCTTGGAGTTAGAATATATAAGCACAGGGGGTGTGGGGGGTTTGCCCCCTCTGCATACATGTGGTTAGTGTTGTAATGTTTTTCGGTTACTTGGTTTTTCGCAACTGCATTTTTGCATAAATGCACTTTTGGAAAAACGAGGTCACAAAATTATGGTTCGTTGAAATGTAATTTTGTTGATTGAAATTAAACCCATATATATATATATATATATATATATATATATATATATATGTATGTATGTATGTGTGTGTGTGTGTGTGTATGAATATCGGTCTATGTAATCAGATCTAAATTTTAAAAGACAAAAAACAAACTACTGAAACATTTTTAAAGCAGTGGGGCAAGCTCCACTGCCCCCTCACACCTCCTGCTAATGATGTATACCAACTCGAGATCACACAACAGTGTAGAAAGGGCAAATATCCATTTTCAATATTTTCAGAACCTTTTGAACTTTAGATCTTACTACATACACCCAAATGATTATATGAACATATGGTTGCCATGAATTTTGATGAACGTTGCTTTGTTCAGCAAATGCTAGGGGTGGTAGAGATTGTCGAATGTTCAAATAGTCGAATATCTGATATCTCAAAGTGCTGTTTCTTTGAAAGTAGTGAGTAGGGATTGGGACGGGTTAGAGAGTGTATATGTGTGTCTGAGTGTTAGGGCTAGACAATGGTATAGTTGTGTGTTTGCATGTGAATGAGTGTGTTTTACGGTTCGGTAAGGGGATAAATCTTATGTTTGCAGTGTGTGCTAGTAAGCGTTTGTGGGTATGAGTATGTCTTATGTAGAGGTACTGTTACAGTATTGGTTTTTAAGGTATTGGGTGGGGTTAGGGTTGGGATTAGCATACATTACTGAGGAGAGCAAGTTGGACTTTTTTACCAAAGCTTGCATATTTTGTATTGGTGACACTTATTTTACTGTCTTTTGATCACTCTGTAGAGTCTTATTATTTTTTAATGCAATGATCAACCTCATTTACAATAATTTCCCAATCGTAACATATACATACAACTGTACAAACACTTTCAATACACTGTTTATCAGCCAAACACAAATTAAACAATTATAGTCTGACAATCGATCTCTGAGAAATTCCTTTGGTCAAGATAAACCAAGCTGATGATAATATTCCATTAATTTCCATTGCCCATTTAGAAGCCTGTTGCCATGTCTGGATCCAGACAACAGAAACTATTCTACACCTATTTTTCTCAACTTTGTTTAATAATGTAACACAATCTGTAGAATTAAAAGCCTAGTAAAAAAAAAATCTATAAGCCAGTCATAATAGTTTTGCAGAAATTTAAATTTACAAGTAGTAGTAGTGGATCTATAAGCAGTAAAGGCATGTTGTCCTGTATATACAACACACAGTGCCCTAATATTAGTATGTAGCACAGACTAGTACGACATTATATTATGCTTTCTAGCCTGCAGGAATTGGCCAGAAGCACACACAGTAGAAATCCTAACTTAAAGTAAGATGGCCTGCTGGTTACTGCCAGCTTATCTCCCACTGCCATTGCATAAGAGGTTAGGCAAATTCCCAATTAAGAATGGGATCCTACAACAGCATGATATGGGTTATGCTGTCCATTAATTGCACCCATATCATGCTGTTAGGGCATCCCTTCTTAAACTTAATAAATTTAAGAACCAAAGATTATAACAACATCCAATAAAATTTAGGACTTCATAATTTGCTATAAAATATGGCTAAATGGATTGGCCTCACCTAAATGTCATTTATTGTTTTTTTTGACACATTAATTGCATTTTTACAGGAAAAAAAAGCTACTAACAATACATGGAATACCCTCTAATGTTATATGGATGATCTGGCAAATTTATTCAAAACAAAAAATGCCCATATTTTAAAGCCTTCAGTTATTTTCCTCAAATTAATCATTGGATATTTTCAAACCCTCAAACTTTTTTGGGAGGGAGATTAGTAAACCAAGGTATTTTCATTTTGACCAGACAAGTTAATACCTACTCTTGAACTACCTGTTCCAGAGAAATAATGAAGTTTACATTAATGTAGGCCATCATTACAGCATGGATACAATGCATTAGCTTTGCAAGAATTTGTGGGGTTTTTTTTAATGTTAGATCAGGCAATACACACATAAATCATTACATAATCTAAAACAAACAAAAAAAAAACAGTAATTAGAACATTGGTACTTTTCTGTTATACCCCTACCACATCTTTGCGCCACTGGTGCTGCTGCCTTTTTTGTTTCTTGAGTTTTTCTGTTGGCGTGTTATTTAAATATTTGTAAGGTTTATTTTATGTAAACATTTTGCCTCTCATATACACCTGACTTTCACTGACGATTTCCACCCCCCCCCAAAAAAAATGGAGACTTTTCCAGAAAGGGTAAATTACACTTAATGACTGTAATTCATGAATTATAGACTGTCAGAAAATGTACAAGGCATGCCGGCTGAAAAGAAAAGTAACCAAAATACTATCACATTTCTCTAGTGTACCTCATTATAAGGACTAAGTCTTATAAAGTTAACGGTCTTGCCAGTCCCACACTGAAACAGCCCATCATTTACAGTTTCAAGAATTGTTTTAACCCATATACATAGAATATTAATACGATTCAGTATTCACAAAGTACAAAGGGAAATATTTTAACCATCCTGTCAACTTTTTACCTATTAGTTACTTGTTTGTATGTATTCCACATAAGGCAAGGTAATTAAGTGTTCTATATTTTGGAGCTAGAAGGTTGTGGGCTATAGCTGTTGCTGCAAAAAGATATACACCAAACCAAATCGGCCGCACTAGCAGTTAAAATTGCTGGCTCGGTCATATTGTTTGGTGGATTTTCATTACTTCAGCAATAACCATTTCTTAGTCCTGCATAAAACACTACATAATAAGAAATGACAGCACCAGCAGTGCGAAGACGTGGTAGGGGTATAACGGAAAAGTACCAGAACATTAAATATGCCAAGCATCTTGAATTTCTCAGTGAGTTGTATTTGATCACAAAAAGTCTTTAAGTACATGTCAAGCATATATGGATAAAAAACGCATCCTGTCTTGTCTCTAGCTTTATTAATATGGTGTTGCTTCTCCATTTATACATAAGCTAGCTAAGAAGATTAACAATAACCGTCTGACTGCCATGATGCATTTTTGAAGAAAGTTATGTTTTAGTTTCTAGAAAAACAACAATCCAAAATATCCATGTTATAAATCTGGAGCTAAACAGAAGTAGTCAGTTCTTTCTTTCTTTATTGTTCTGACATTATCATTTGTTTGGCATTCAGTAATAAATTCTGTCTGAAAGAAGGAACTGTGAGATTGTACCGTCTTTGGGGAGATTAGTGGTTGCATGAGAATGGTTGTAAATATTTCAGCAATGTGAGAATGGTACCAAAAGTTGTATATTGCTTCCAGTAATTGAACTAATCACATCTTGCTGCTGAAACAATAGCATCTGTTTATCCCTTTTAACATCCTTTAGTTATATTCTAGTTATATGCATCTCTTCAGCTTTCACTAGGCATGCAGTCTGAACAACCAAATACAACATATAAAATATATATCATTCCCTTTGACCTTGTCTTCTTGTTGAGCTTTGTCTTCCATTACAAGTGAGTTGATGCCTTTCCAGGGGTAATCCACCTAATATTATCAGTTATGAAGGAACTTGGTCTCATTTTGCATACAAATCATTCATCTTATATTCATGGATTTAAATCTGTATTCATAACCTGAAAGGTCACAGAGCAAATTAATAAAATATTCTAGTTTGTACTAATTACATATCTAACAGTTAGTTTTCTAAAAAATGTTTGCACAGAAGCATCCATCTGATATTGTCTTTTTTCAGGTGGTCAGATACTGAAAGAAACCCTTAAAATGCACTAGAATGATGCACATTTTACATGTACTCCTTCAGTTTCACTTACATTTTTCTTCAGCTTTTAAATAATTATACAACACAAATAACGTCTTTCGTTTAAGAACGGTCTGTCGTTAAGTTTCCAGTATTTAAACAATGCATGGTTTGGAAGTATCCCAAGAACAAGATGCACATATGTACCTTCTAATTACAGATTTTAATTTTGGTCACACGTGTTTTGAAATTAAATATAAATCTAGTCTAGGCCAGTATCCATGAGCTTGACAGAAAAAAAAATGAATACTTACTCTCATGTACAAAAATCTTAAAGGGTACCAGCTGTAAAACAGATTCATTAACTCTAATGAAGCTGTATTAAGTGTTTTTTTTGTGAAACAGTTTATTTCACATAGCTTAAAACCAAGAAACGTGCACTTCACTCCATTTAAGCAGTTTTGTTCCCCAAAATTTCTTAAGAGGCTTCATCAAGTCGGAAACAGATAACAGCTCACTACTTCAGTGGGTGCATACGAAGACACTCACATAGTTCTCTGCACTTCACACTCACAATGCTAACATGCAAAATCTAAACTTTATATATGACACCGATTTTCTATGCTCTGTTAATTTTGTTTTTTTTTTCACTGTAACCATATTACCATTTTGAATTAGCATATTTTGCTGTCCATCTCACATCTACCTTGGACACCAATCTGTTTTGATAAGTTTTTAGTTTGACTTCCAGCACATACATTTCTACATCATGTACAGTGCTAAGGTATATATACAGTGCTTAATATGTATTTTTTTTATTGCCAAAAATTTCCCTTTCAAATTCCAACTAATAAATGAAATCACAACCATCTTACTGGTATATTGATTCTACTGTTAGCTTTGGATGTACACTAGCCAAATGTTTCCTAGTGCTACTACTGTAATCCACTATGCATGTATAAAGCAGCAATTTTGGCTAACTAACTCAAAAGTAATTTAAGCCATACAAGATAATGAAACATTAAACTAACTTCATTCAGTACAGTAACGGTGTCCTACAGTGGGTCAAAAATATTGCAGCAGAAATATTTGCAAACTCCTCTCCCTTCTTCGGTTATTATGAATGTATTTGAACTTCTTCCCCTTAAAGCAAATCAAAATTCACGTACACAATTTGACAGTGACTTACAAAAAAGAAGCAAATCAAAAACTTAACAAGAACACCCATCCATCAACCTACTTAACTGAATAAACTACTTGAAACTTCAATAAGGTGTCTTTATTCCTCCCACAGGGAAGAGAGAGTCTCCTAGATTGGTTAGCTAAAGTGATTTTATCTAGAATAATCCTCTGTATACTGTTCCTCATAAATCCTGTCACCCTCTGGGTCATGCAGTGAATTCAGACCTGACTTGAGCCTTCTGGATTAACTTATACAAATCAGGGACGGGTGAGATGCAAATAAGGATTGTGTAAGCATTTTGCAACTTTCTTATGTAAATGAGTCACATCTCCTGACTCTTTAGTTGTTTTTCTATGGGCATTTTACCACAGGACTGAGACTGAATGTAATCAGCGCTAACAGCTCAAACTTACTATATTTGCATATAGGCATAGTGGAGCTCTTCAACTGCCTTTGAACTATGAATGCTACCCTATATGTAGTTCTATAGAGGTTAAGACATCCTACTATTATTAATGTTTGTGCACACCCAAGAATGAATGTTCTTCTCTGAACTTGATCATTTTGTTTGCCAAAACAGTTTATTGTTCTTTTGGATCTCCAGTATATAGAATGAGTTGGAAATGACAAACACATATTCAAATATGTATATCTATACGGTTGCAATATTTCTTCTGTCTTGCGTAATAATGGTCTCTTCCTGCCACCAAGATTGTTTTCCCTTCATACATTTCTTGAGAAGTGATCTCCTTTCCTACTGCTTTTAATCCAGGTGGCAAAGATTTTTGTGCGTCTAAGATAAACAAAGTGAAAACAAGGAGCAAAAACATTGAGGAAAATCCAAATGTCCTTTAATGAATTTCACAAATAGGAAAAACTATTTTGTAAGTTGTCTTTTATTCAAATGTATACTCCACAGGTGATCAAAAAGTACAACATTACTTCAAGAGGGCCAGAGTCATCCCCCTCAAATTCACATCTACCCTCCGATAGGGCAGTCACTGTCTTCTCTACTTTTGTGTCATCATTTTTGTGTACATTCCAGTGTCTACTTTTAAAAAAATATCATCCACTGGTTTTGAAAGTAGTCAATCACAGCCTGCCCATTTATTTTAAATATTTTTTATCACATACAATACCATTCATTTCACATTTACTATTAAATTACTCTGACTAAAATGATTTTAAGGTATCAGTCTGTCTATTAAGTTTGCTAGGAGTGGTTATTGGCACTGAAGTAATGTCAGCAAATCCTAAAACAGAGCATGGCTTGCATCTTTCTTTTAGCAAGTCTCCCGCTACTTCATCCATAAACAAGTCATTTATGTATACAAAAGAAAGGTAGGGCACAAGATACATCCCTTACTTACCACTTTCTTATATTTTAACACATTTATTGAATCATCACTTATAGGCAAACAAACCACAGTAACATGTTCACAGTTATACATAATTCTGTGCAATTGTCATCGATCCAATATTACATAAATTGATCAATTCCTGTCATACCTAAAACTTCTTCTACCTATAAAACATTATTCTACATTAGTTCCTAGGATGTCCATTTTTTTCTATGCAATTTGCTCTCAGTTACAGTATTCACTATTTCAAATGCAGTTGGTTCAAACTTTGATTTCTATTTTCTAGTAAATTCTTTTTTGACAGCTACCACAATTAAAATTAACATGGCCTTACAATACCACTGCAATTCAAATCCTGTATCTCAGCTCAGACATTCATTTCCTTAGTTAAACCTAGCTGCTCAACCAATATTTCTGACAGAGTGTATGAACAACCCAAAACCAGCAAAAGACAGAATAAAACAACGAAAAAATCCACAACTTCCAAAACGAATTTATTCTCTCTCTCTCTGACGTCTCGGCCGTAGCCTTCAAGGAGTATAAACCTTACAAATACCAAAACTACATTTATACTGCTACACAAAACAATTATACAATAAATCAATTAATATAAACTGATTAAATTCATTGCATCAAATCAATACTCTCCAATTAAAGTCTTCATTAAGACCATGGGGATGTAGTGTATTAAATTTCAAAATATATACAGCTTCTTTATATAATAAAATTTGTTTAATGTTAACATTAATATGACAGGAATGGTATATTTGCTCCAAAACAGTACCTTGTAACCCCTCATTTTTACTCTGGTGAAAATTTTTGAAATGCATAGCCACAGAACTTTCTTCCTTATTATTAATAATGTCCCTGGCATGTTCTAAAAGCCTAACCTTAAAAGCCCTTTTAGTCTCTCTAATATATAATTTATCACAAGGGCATTTAAGTGCATAAATCACCCCTTCAGAATTACAATTGAAAACATTACATGTTTTAAAACATACATTATTAACATGAGAAAAATGGGACACTATAAAACTACAAGCTTTACATTTGCCACATCTAAAAGTGCCCTTCATAGATAGACTATGCTGTACACTAACTACAGGCATAGTAAACTTACTTTTAACTAAAAAATCTTTGATGTTTTTCCCTCTTTTATAGGAAAATTTGAGATGTGCATTCAGCCATACAGACACACTACTTAATGAACTAAAATATTTCCAAAAATGGTTGATCATTTTAACCAATTCACCATTAAAACAACCAAAAGTTGTAACAAAATACATTATATCTTTCTGTCTATTATTCATATCTATTATTCATATCATTATACTTTACTAACTCTCTATTAAACAAATTATTAGTAACTTTTTATACCTATATCCAAAAAATCTTTTATAACTACTTGTTATTATTTCATCACTATAACCCCTTTGGTGAAACATTTCCATTAATAAACTCAATTCCTTTTTAAATACAGTCTCATTATTGCATAATCTGGAAATTCTTACCATTTCTCCATATGGTAAACCTTCTATTGTGTGGGGAGGGTGACAGCTAGTGCCATGTACATACTGTATACCTCCTTCAAACTTCCTATTAACTGATGTCACTAGTTCTTTACCATTAACAATATTCAACACAATATCAAGAAAAGAAATAGAAACACCTTTTTTAAACCCATCAAATTTCAACGAAAATCTATTATGTAAATCTAAAATAAATTGATCTACCAAAGCTTCACCATCTTCCAACAAAAAAATTAAATCATCCACAAACCTATAATATTTAATGACATATTTATGAAAAAAATAATTCCTATTTAAAAATTTAGACTCAAAAAGGCCCATAGCAAGGTTAGCATACATATGGGCAAATGCTGCCCCCATGGCTGTACCCTGTTTTTGTCAGTACAAACAATTTCTGACAGAGTACTCTGTTGGGAATTTTTAAAGTCTGCCAACTCATTGCAATTTCAAAACATATGTCCTCATTTACCACTTTCTTCTCAATCACACCTTCAACATTTGCCATCTACCTGGGGAAAATTCTTTGGCATCTGCTTGGGTTTAAAAATACCTATGCAAACACAAAGAAAAATCCTAAATTTTCTAGACATCGTTGCATATTTGGGAACCATACATATATCCTCTCATTATTCCCTTGTGAATTGCTTATCCAGTCTCTCTATTCCCAATCTTTTCTAACCTTCTATGAATGATCCCTATAATTATTGTGCAATATATGTTCTAATTATCACTTTTTAACAGCACATCCTAATCTGAAGTAATCTAAAAGCTCTATGAGAGCAGGTCTTTTATTTAGAATTCCCCTATCCATTTTTCTTGCCTATACTCTGATATCAACCCCCTGACATAGAAGGCAGTCTCTAGACTGCATTCTATTACCTCTCCCTCTAGTTATTTGTTCCCAATACCTTACATCCTTTGCCAGTTTTTGCCAGTACATTACAGATTAGTGTGCATTCTCTGTACCCTAATTGCAGCCATCTCTTATCAGCAGAATCATTTTCTCCATTCTCACGTTGGTATAGTTATAATACTTTTTGCTACTTTATGAATATAATGTTCTGTATAGCCGTTGTTGGTATCTAACAATCTGCTTCCAATATCCCACTCTCTCCTTATTTCTTTAAAATTTCCCCCTGCTTCTTCATCATCCCCTTGCACTTTGAGGTACAGCTTCCTCTGTTTGATAAAAATATGCCTGACTTGCGTATAAAATGAAAGGAACTAAAATAATTTTTGCTGCTTGTATCTTGGTATACATAACCAATAGCTTCAAGCTTCTCAGCTTTTGTATTATCTTTTGTTTAGTCTCTTTCCACATATCCTTAGCTGCCATAACAGAATCCTTTTTAAGCCATACTACTAAATACTTAATTGTATCATGTCCCCATAACTATGGGTATTGCTGAACCAATTCATGTGTGGGTATATTATCATTATTAATTTTATATCACAAAAAGATGTTCTCATAATGTTCCACATCACTGTGATATCATTTTCGGTTTTATCACGTACAAAATACTGGCTGCAAATAAAAACATTGGTTTTACTATACCAAGTTTACTCTAATTTCTGAGTCCCTTATTTTCTGTCAATGGCTCTAAATATAACGCAAATTAAAAAAGGGAAAAGAGGATTTCCTTGCCTGGTTCCTTTGTTCAGACACAACTTATCAGTGAAGAACCCTCCCACTTTAAGCTGTGCCTATGATCCCTCATATATCAACCCAATTAACCTTATTATTGCATCGGGAAATGCAAATGCTAAAATTGCCATACTCAAAATCTCACCTTTCTCTGTCAAATGCTTTTCCTACATCAAGACCCATCAACAGCAGTATTTTCTTACATTCTGCATCCCTCTGGATCAACAGTGTTCTATTAATTGTCAAATGTGTGCTTCACCTCTACAAAAACACACTGATCCATATCTATCAACTTTGGCAACACCTTTGCCATTCTTTTACGTATTATAGACAATTTATAATCACAGTTTAAAATTAAAAGTGTCCCATACAAAGCTGAGTCAGAACTTTCTTCCAGGATGTCAGTGCTTCCCCTCCTTTTCAAATATCAATTAACAAAACCTTCCAGATCTATATCACTTTCTTCCTTCTTAGCTTCCAAACTTTCACAGGAAACCATTTATTACTGGAGACTTTCCCGCAAATTGACTATATGTCACAGTTTTTAACTCATCTCTTCCTATCTTAACTGTTAATTGTTGAGCCTCATCTTCCTCTAATGCTGGCATACTTAAGTCTTCCCAGAAAGAATTCCATTTGTGCTTTTTCTTAATTTCCACATTTGTCTTACACAAATTTTCATAAAATTTCCAAAATATCTCAAATACCGCTACAAGAACTCTAATTATTTTTCTTGTTACAAGTTCCCCAAGTCTGGCAATATCCCACTCTACTTTTCTGTTGTCCAAGTCACTGTGCTAAATTTTTTTGTGCTCTGAATTATCAAAAAATAGTTCCTTAAAAGTAATCTTTCTAAACTTATGCATATTATCCAGATGCTCCCTTAATTTTTGTTTAGCACCATGCAGTTGTACCTCTTTTTGTTCTATGAGATTTGCCTTTTTCTGCAATAATTTAACAGTCAGTCCCCCTAGAAAAATTTACTTTTGAATCAAAAATTTTCTTTTATTTCTACCCTATTTTAAACTCCACTTTCATTTTATCCCACTCACTAGATACACATTCTGAAGAAATGTATATTTTTCCTAATAACTCTTGAATAATTTTCACTACCCATTCCATAAACTCCTCTCTTTTTAACAGGTAGTTGGGGAAGTGCCAGTGTCATTTTTACTTCATTACCCTACATTTTTATCTTAGTTGTTATTGGAACAAGATCTGAAAATGTTACTGGATATTTGTCAAACTTTCAATTAAATGCACAAGTTCCTGTAAAAGATAATTTCTGTCTAGTCTACCCTTTGTGGAATAATATGTAAAAGTCACATCTTCCATAACAAAAATTATAATAAATGCCTTCAGAAATCTACCCTCTTCTGTTATGTCTTACTTTGTAGGTCCCCCAGATACAATGTCACCAGGCTAGGATTTTTCTGCACTTTGTTAAGCATGAAATATTGCACTGTGAAAGCCAAGGTGTAGATATTCTGAAGTTTAAAATGTTTGTTGCACTGTTTATGCATTATTCGTACACAACTATTAATGCGTTACTTAGAACTGCTGTCCAATAACAGAGAAGTACCGAATAAATGCTGATTTTTGTACATGAATAAATGTTGATTTGTGTACATGAATAAATGTCGATTATTGTATGGGGGGGGGGTAAATAAGGCATCCCTGATAATAAGTCCTAATGCGTATTTCGGCGGGGGAAAGAGTATAAGACCCGGTCTTATTTTCAGGGAAATACAGTATGTACAAGACTGCGTTATCACTGTAATTGTAAATGTGACTGTGGAAAAGTGATGACAGCAAAAACACACGTAAACAGATGCAGTATCAGAAATTGTATCTCTCCGACACAAGCATATGAGCAAGTGTGCACACACACACAAACGAGACAAACCATAAGGAAGAACTTGTGTGTACAGTGACTAGAGCTGTTCAAAAACCCTTCAGATCATTGGCTCTGGGGAATGTAAAAGCTCATTTCACATAATGCAAAGGCAGCTTTTTATGATACAAAGTAAAAATGCAGCAACTTACTGCCGTCACATACTGTACCTTGTTAAATAACAGACATCCCGACTTAATAATCAGATCTGTGAAGAAATCTTAAATAGCTAGTCCTCTACACTATGCTTACCACATTTTCACTCCTCAAACAAGGGCACTGCTGAACAGAAGGCTGGAGATTGGACTAATTTATGGGAGAGACCGCAATGAAAGTTTTACCATACAGCACCAGGTAACGTTTGTGCATCCACTAAAGTTAGAGCAAGAAGTCACACTAATGTCTTCAAAGTTGCTGCTCCATATTTTCATATAAAGTTGCAAAATTTGAAATATTTGGAATGTATGGTGCTAAAACAAACCTGCATTAATGTAAGCAAAATGACGAAATTGAGACGTGACCCAAGCCATTACTGTCTGTGCAGCATTACAGTACAAAGTTACAGCTTCTAAAATAACAGCATGTCACTCTGCCAGTAATCAAGTTCTACTGTAGATTTATGACTCGAGAGAAATACAAGCAGTGTTATGTCAACAGAAAAATTATTATTAATTGCATTTCTGTACCGTGTTATCCATTCTGCTATCAAGCACATTTACCTGTTCTTCATTTTGAGTCTTCAGAGAGCCATAAATAAAAAGCAAGTCTGACTTTCTCTCTCTCTCAAAAATAGTTTAAGTATGACAAATATATGCTTTTCCATTAGATTCTCTCCAGGATATTTTACAAATGGTCACAAACAAACCAGTTTTAAGAAATTTTAGATTGTTATTCATTTCTTTAAAAAGGATGATAATTATTTAAAACTGGTACATCGTACAATGAGATGCAACTTAATTAATGGTAAACCCAAAAACAAGTTACATGGCATCTTTCATGTTTGATGGGAGTTTTATAGCCTCCATGATTTTGTAAGTGCACAAATTAACCAGATTAATAATAAAATGCTCAGCAATTATAGTGCAGTTTCACATGTTAGGAACTGAGGTTCTAGTAATTCACCATGACAGCCCACAGGCACCCACAAGAATGTACCCTTTGTGGATAAATGTAGTACTAGCTACTCCCTACAGTACCTTTCTAGTGGTTGGTTGTTGTTATACAGAAGATACATGTTAAAAAAAAAAAAAACTTTTCCACCAGACTTCCAAGTTAGCTGCTCACTGATCAACAGCTTAAATTCAGCTCTCCCAGTTTGCAAAATCAAAACCGGGGTAAATTCGGTCCCTGGCTAACAAGTACAATGCCTGCATGCAAACAAAGAAGCCATCTGGAAAACCAGAAAGAGAATCACCCAGAAAGGTGAATAGGAAACACTGCTTAGGAAGGATTCTGCAATTGTTCAATGAAGAGCAGTTCAAGCTTCAGCTTCAGTTAAAGAGATGGCTTCCCATAATTTAGGGGAAAAAAATAAGTCAAATGTACTCAGAGGAGATTAAAATAAATTAAACACTGAAGGAATATAGCAACTCAAATAACAAAAGGCTGGAAAAAAATAGAAGAAGCTATTAATAACTGTTCAGATGATATGATAAAACTGCAAAAATCAGAGGTCAAAATGAAGAAAAAGCTAGCTTAATATGAGGCTTCTCAAGAAAAGCCGTTTCAAAAAATCACACAGATAGAAGACAGAGCACAAACCTGAGATTTTCTGCTGTTCCAGAGAAACTGGAATGCACAAACTGTAAAGCATACACCAAAGATTACACCTTTAATGTTAAGAAGAACACTAAAGACAATACAAATGAAACAATGTTTACTATTATTAGTATTTAAAAACATTTACTGATATAAACAGCAAGAAAAAATAAGACAAAATGATCTTGAAAAATGTTAATGTAATGATATTAGCTTTTTTTCTTCCATTAGCAAATGTTCAGTGACACACAAGAAGTCTGCAGCTGAAGGCAGTCAGCAAGGGGCGTTCCATATATTCTGTTCTGAGTGAAATATAAATTGCTTCAAGCATCTGTAAGTTATTAGCTGCTTATTTTTCTACTGCTGACTACTTTTTCATGGAGAAAAGCTGTCTGTGGGTGCAAGCAATTAATCTTCAGAGTTCTGAGCATTCTTTACTGAGGGAAATACAAAATTTAAAGGTACAATGACAAGAAGTTCTTTGAAAAATAAGGGCTGAAATTATGGGAAGTGAATAAGAGATAGTAGACTCCCCAGCAGCCTTAATATTTTAAGGCATTCAATAGAATAGTGCAAAGATTTAGTTTTAAAGACAGACAGTGCACCTTTTTATGGATAAAATATGTTTTTGAAAGCATATAACCTGTTTTTTTTACATCTGGGAGAGGAATAGAGGTAGAAAAGAACAAACACAAATCAGTGTAAATGGGAACACAGGCTGTAGCATGCACTTTAGTAATGGTAACTTTGAATGTAGATTAGGTTATGCCTGTGGATGCAGCTGTCAATTTGGGATAACTGTCCCTATCTAGTGGGTTAAACTTAATTTGTTATAAATGTACATAGTTTTGTTTGTTATACATTTAAAGGGGATGGGGCTGTTCTGAAAATGCATTTAGCTTTTTGTCTGAGGGATTTCACTAAAACAAAAAAAAGTCTTCAGATATGTGACACAGGTTCAAATGGAAATGAGAAGAAACAACTGTATAAATGATCATCTTGTCAAACATTATTGTGTGCATGTAAGACAAATACTGGAAATACATTCTCAAAAACACTGTCATATATATAACAAGTAGGAATAATACATTTTTATCATAAAGTCTACTCTATCAACAGTATATTAGAATGTAAATTCTCTTACAAGTATAGACAAAAAGGAAGGAATACTAAATTGTATTAAAAATGCAGAGTGCAAATAGCAATACTATAGGAGACAGATGGAAAGAAATGAGCAGGTGAATTTGACAAAGAAAGGATTTCAGAATGGATATTCAGAATATCATATGTAAAGGGGAGTAATAACACTGATAGCTAGAAGGACTACAATGGTGATAGAAGAGTGGGGAAAAGACAGTAATGGTAGACATGTGGTAGTAAGGGGCTACTGGCAAAGGAGGAAGATTACATTGGCATGTATTTATATTTCTCCAAAACTGTTTTACAGAGCTTAAGAAAATTTTGGGAGAAATAAATCAGCTTTCAGCAGACATTAAATGACTGTCCAACAGCAGTAGGGAGTTTCGAGGTACAGTGTTTGTGTCAGTTATACCAGTATTCTGACATTTGTGGGATGGTTTCAGGTATTGGTACTGTGTGTAGAATACATGACAGTAAACCAATATTACTTTCAGGTAGGGAATGGAATGTGTGCAAAAGTAAGGATGTATCATGGGGACCTAGAAGGAAATAAGAGGGTAAATGTCTAAAGAAATTTATGAAAACATTTGGTAAGGAAGACATGAATTCAGTAGTAGGAATCCTAACATAATTTGCACATTATTCTCTGAGGTACAACAACTGTGCTAGACCAGAATTAAATTATATTTCACAGGAATAAGTGAATTTAATTGAAATCTTTAACACACATCCAATAACTATTTCAGATCATGCATAGAAAAACTAAGATAAAAATTCAGGGTAAGGAAGTAAAAATGAGACACTGGTTCTTCTCACACCTATCTCTTGAAAAGGATGAATTTAAGGAATGGGTAGAGAAAATTATTTTAGAGTTACTAGAAAAAAGATAGAAATTTCTTCATATGGAATAGCTAGTGAGTGGGATAAAATGGAAATGGAATTATAAAGTAGGGTAAAATAAAAGGGAGAGAGATAAGGTTAAGGTGTAAAAGGAATTAGAGGACTGACAAATGTTAAAACTATTTCAGAATAAGGGAAATCTCACAGAACATGACGAGAAACTTCAGAATGCTTAACAGAAATAAGGGAATATTTAGACAATATGCACGAGTTTAGAAAGATTGCTGTAACTATTTTTACGAATTCCAGAACACAAAAACTTTTAGAATAGCAACTTCGAAAGTAGGAAGGGTTGATGCCAAACTTAGGGAGACTATGACAGGAAAAATAAAAAAAGACATTCTATATAAGTATTAGAGATATTTCAGAAATGTTATGAAAATTTGTATAAAGCAGAGGAATGTGGAAATGAAGGAAGAACACAAATGGAAATATTCATGAAAGACAATTATGCCAAGATTAGAGGAAGACGAGGCTCCTGTGTAAGTTTGGAAGTTAGGGGGAAGGAAAGTGATAAAGATCTGGAAGATTTTGTTTAATAGTATTTTAAAAAGAAGGGGAAGCACCAGCATCTTGGAAGAAAGCTGTGGTGGCTACATTACCCTAACAGGGGAAAGACCAGTCAGACCCAGCCTCATTTATACCCATTTCAATTTCAAGCCATAATTATTAAGTGCTTATGTCTATACTGGCTGAAAGAATGGCAAATGTGTTGCCAAAATTTATAGATATGCATCAATGTGGTTCTGAGGGGGGCAGAAATTTGACATTAACAGCATAATGATGATCGAGAGTGTTAGGTCTTCATGCAGAGAAAGCATTTGCCAGAGTATGCTGGGATTTTACGAGTGGGGCAGTGTTAGCATTTGCATTTCCTTATACAATAATAAGGTTAATTTGGAGCACATATGAAAGATTTGAGGCGAAGAATTAAAGTGGGATTGTTCCTCTCCATTGCATTCTGTTTATAGACAGGAGCCAGGAGCCAGGAGCCAGGAACCAGGCAGGAGAGTTCTCGTTGCCCTTTGTTATTTGCATTCTATTTAGAGCCATTGGCAAAGAAAATAAGGGACTCAGAAATTCAAGGACACAATTGGCATAGTAATCAAGAAATGTTGGCTTTATTGCAAATTATATAACTTTGAACTTGTTAACTCTAGAAAATGACATTAAAAAAAGACTGGGAATAGAGAATGGAAAAGAAGTTTAAGGAAATAACAGGAAAACACATGTATGACTCCCACTTATGAAACCAAATTTAGGATTTTTTTCTTGGAAGTTACTTACATAGGTACTAAGAATTTTTCCTCAGGCAGACAAAAATATTGGAGGTATAATGATAAAGAAAGACGTAACTGTAAACATTGCTTTTGTGGGGGGGTGTAATGAGTTGGCAGATTTAAAAAAATGAAAATTCAAAATATTGACAAAGCAAATGGCTGTAAAGGAAATTATTCCTTTTGAGTTAGGACACAGGATCTGAATTGCCTAAACATACTAAGGTCTTCTTAAGTTGTTAGCTGCCAAAAAAGCAATTACTGGAAAATGAAAATGAAAATCTAAACAAGCTGTATTATTAGAAATATTGAATATTATAAAAAAGAGATAAAAGAACTGGAAGATGGATCTTTAGAAAAAGTAAATTGCGTAGAAACAAATGGAATCTGTGGGGAACAATACATTTAGATTAATGTTAACAGGAGGAGTAAGGTTTAAGGGAAGGCAGGAACTGTGTGATGTATGCAAGGGCACCAGGACCATAAGACAAGGAATTTTCACTTTCCACAAACTTATGGTCTGTGGACTTTGCTGAATCATTTGTTGAAAAAAAAAACTATTCAAACACAGTAACAGCAAATAAAGAAACAGCTTGACTTTTAAAAAGGCCCATTTCTTAACTTTCTGCTACGCTAGTTGAGTGCAGAAAAAAAAAAAAAAAAAAAAACACGAAACTGGTACTTTTGGCCCTGCCTGCATCTTCATATTATTGGCTATCTAGATACAGCTACAGTGCCAGCAGTACGATTGGCTGCAAAGAAAAAATAAGCTCCTCATGGAGAAGTACCCATCAAGTAATACTTCAGGACCTTTACAATTTTGACCCTAATTTCCCTCGCCCCTCTGAGTTTCTGAGGTTAAGTCACTGAGGATTGTGGTCAGTCAGTAATGCCAGTCAGAGATTCATATTTCTTATTCTTCAAAAAAATGAATGTTGATGTCAGAGTCATCAGGAGGCAAATTCAATCTGGTATTTTCTTTTCTTTTTCAGAAGAGGGGCAAATCCTGATGCGTTTGTGTGTGTGTGTGTGTGTGTGTGTGTGTGTGTGTGTGTGTGTGTGTGTGTGTGTGTGTGTGTGTGTGTGTTTCCATGCACATGTGAGAGTGGTTGTGATCGCATTTGTTCTGGTATGCAAGTGTGCATGGGTGTGAGTGTGCACATTTTAAAATATGGACTTTGTGTGACTGCATTCCTAAATTGTGTAGTTACAAAAGTATTAATTTCACTCATTAAATGTTGCTGTAAGTATTCTGCACAGGCTTATACATTCATGTACATACAGAATCATTTTATTCCCTGAAAGAAAAAAAGCAACATATATTGTATGCATGCACACAACATTGTGGTTTTGTCTCTTCTTTAGCAGAAGGTCCCTGACTTTTCAGACGTTTCCCCTGTACCCCATAAACATTTTGATTTTCTGTAAATCACTGAGAACACAATAATGGTAGACAGTTTCATACTTCTTGTTTAGAAACTGCACACTGATGCAGAGTCTGATGTTCAATTAAAGTGAATTAAGAGTAATATTTAAAATTATCCCTGAATTTGTTTCCCCGTTATTTTTGCTATGTCCAGAATTCATTAACAAAGAAGTTGAAGGCATACGTCAGTGGCATAACAGGATGAATGCTTGCATTTACTGCTACAAGATCAGAAAGCTGTGGGCCCTACTCCCACTCCAGCAGTACAACATTTGGGGGAAGAGTTGCACTCCTGTGTGTGGCAATCTTCAAATGAGATGTCTAATCAAGACCTCGTATGACTTGAGTTGGTGGTAGCCAAGGTGAATTTAAATGAACCCATCAAAAAGTGTAGAGGTCCTTTATATATGTAAATGTTTGCATAATATAACAGATATAAATATTTTTTTTATAAATGTATACTATTGCTTAAATTTTATTTTCATATTTATACACATCAACCTATTGTTCATATATACATACATCTTAATTCGACCCCCACTTATAACCATCTTCTAATCTTTAACATTAATGACAATTTCTAGCTTCCTTTAAACAATAGTACCCATATTACATAAAACACTTTTTTATCCAAATTCAGTTTTGATTCTTAACTTTTATTCTCATAATAACCATATTCAATCATGCCCATGTTTATCCTATCACTATTCTTAAACGTTTCCAAAAAATTCTGTACATAATTTATCCCACAGTTTAACTCTTACATTTTAGAAAGGCAATGCTCTGTTTCTTCTTCACCACAATACAGATTCCTTCAGTTTCTTTTTATTGGGCATACTTGCTTTTACTGGTATATTTTTATCCCCACTCTCCATAAAAAACCTGGACAATCAACATTATGCCTATACCATTTCTTTCTTTCGGTAATCGATTTGATCTTTTCTTCTGGAATATTTTCCCATGGATTAATAAACTAATTTTCTCATAATATTTTTGTACCACATGTTTCTATCTTCTTCCACTTCATCAGTCTTTATTCTCCACATTTTTATCATTGGTTGGTAAATTCTCCATTTCTTCATTATACACTATTATTTTACTCTTTTATTACTTATTGTTTTCCACAATTCTTCTTACTTATATTTAAATAATCTTGTTACTAATTTCACAATTTTTATTTAACCATTTCAAAACCTTATACAAATTTAATAATGCTGCATATACTATTAGTTTTAACATGCCTAAACTGCCTTCAGCTTTATTCATGTATAATACAGCCCTTTTAACAGGGTTTAATCTAGATCCCCATATAAAGGAAAACATATTCCTAACAAAGGCTTCTCTAAGATAAAGGATACAATTGTAGGTAACAGTTGATAAATATGTTATCTTACCTATTAATACTGAATTACTAAACCAGACTTTCTTCTTAAAAGCTAATCTATACATTTTCCATAAAACACAATTATCTTTCAATTCCTGTAATATTATACCCCATTCATTTAATATTATACTTCATTCCTTTCTATCACTTTATCAAAATTTACTCCTAAAACATTTATTTCTTTCATAGAGAATTGAACATCTGCAAGTTTTATTATGTTTCACAGTACTTAGTTTCTCTTTAAATGAAACAGGCATGACTTTAAATAATCAAGCAAAATATAACTTCTCTCATCCATTCTCTATTTGTAAAAGTCTGTGTGTGACAGCATAACTGGAATTTCAATATCTGTATGAATTTCATACTTTGAATTTTTAATTTTACGATTAATGTCACTGACTATTGTACTCGTAACTAAAGCAGATAAAGAAGTTATGTCTTACCATAACGTTCCATAAGATCAACAACACAGATGGAACGTTATGGTAAGGCATAACTTCTTTATCTGATGTTGAAAATCTTTTGTTCATACATTACAGATAGGACAGAGTCCCGAGTCCTGGGTGGCCCTAGAACCAAAAGATGCCAAATCCAATTTGTAATGAGATATGAAGGTATAAGTTCTTGCCCAAGTGGCTGCTGCACATATATCATCCATAGAGGCTCTGGAATGAAAAGCTACAGAAGTAGCCATAGATCTGGTAGAATGAGCCTTTATTCTGGAAGGTAAGGGTAGCTTTTCTGTTGGTAGATAGAGGTAATAACATTTCTAAGCCAAGAGGATAAAGTCACTTTGGAAACAGGTTTACCCAATCTGGGTCCTGCAAAGGCCACAAACAATTGGTTTGTTTTCCTGAAAGATTTTAGTCCTGTCCAAATAACAACGAAGCTGCTAGTGCACATCAAGGGTGTGCAAAAGGTACTCCCCTCTATTAGAATGCCTTGGGAAGAAAACCGGCAGGTCAATAGATTGGTTAATGGCAAAGCCAGAAAGGACCTTGGGCAAGAAAGAAGGGTCAGTACGAAGGGATACCCTATCCGTGTGGAAGATCAAGTAAGGACTCTTGACACTGCAGCTCAGATACTCTTCTCACTGAGGTGAGTGCTACTAGAAGTATGGTTTTCCATGACAAAAATTTCAAATCACATGAATCAAAGGGATTGAAGGGAGAGCCTGTGAGAGACTGAAGCACCAGAGTCAAATCCCAGGGTCCTAAGGAAGGCTTGACCAAAGGTTTAACATGTAATACTCCCTTCAAAGGTCTTGCATAGGTGGTGTGACAATTGAAGAATTATTAAGACCATTATGAAAACTGATGACAGCAGCTAAATGTACAGTGATCGTTGAAGCTGAGGCTCCTGCATGTAGAAGAGTAGTCAGGTATTGTAGAATATTCTGAATAGGCATAGAGAAAGGGTCTAAGTTCTGGTCTTTGGCCCAAATAGAGAACCTAGTCCATTTACTAGAATAAACCTTTCTAGTGGAAAGTTTGTGCGAGACCGGAAGAATTTCACGAACAGGAGATGGGATGTCAGGCAGCCTGGCAATCACTGGAAGTGGAGGAACCAAGCTGTGAGCTTGAGGCTGTGCAGGTTCGGATTAATCAATCCCGGAGGATGAGAATAGGTCCTGGGAATGATCCAAGATCCACGGGCTGTGAATCAGATGAGGCCACAGAAACAGGAACCAGACTTGACATGGCCAGTAGGGAGCAATGAGGATTACTTTGCTTTTAAACCTCTGAGCTTTCTGGAGAAATTTTGGAATAAGGGGAAATGGGGGAAAGGCATACAGAAGACCCGGGGGCCAATCGTGCATTAAGAGCGTCCCTCGGTGGCTCCCCCTGAGAGGGGATCAAGGCAAAAATATCTCCTGCATTTGTAGTTCAGGGGGGAAGTGAACAGGTTGCAGCAAGGTTTGCCCCAAAGTTGGAAGATCCGATCTGCTATTACAGGGTTGAGGGACCACTCATGAGGCATCAGGATGTTCCTGCTCAGATTGCCCGCAATAAGGTTGGAACTCTCGGGAATTTGTGTTGCTATAAGAAAGTGACTGGAAGCTATTGCTCAGTGCCAAATCCTCATGGCTTCCTGACACAGGGGGTAAGATCTGGTTCTGCCTTGTTTGTTGATATACCAGACGACTGACATGTTGTCTGACTGAATTGCAATGGTCCCCAAGGGTAGGGATGCATGGAACGCTTGCAACACTAAGAGAACTGCCATCAGTTCCAGGACATTTGTGTGCAAGTTGGCCTTGATGGGGGTCCAGGTGCCTTGGACAGTCTTTCCCTTAAAATGCCACCCCCACCCTAACAGTGAAGCGTCCGTGGTCACCGTGGCCATTGGTTGGGGAAGACAGAACAGTCTACAAAGATTCTTTTGTGGCTCAACTCCACCATAGCATTTCTTCCTTGCAACTGTTTATAAGGTGCATCATGTGGTTGAGTGGGTGGGTTAACAATGACCATTGTGCGGAAAGGAGGCACTGCAGAATTCTCATGTGCAGTCTCGCCAGTGGTATTAAAGTAATGGCAGCTGCCATTGAGCCCAAGAGTTGCAGTACAAGACGTGCTGGTACAAATGTGTGTGGAAGAAGGTCTTGAATTTGGTGCCTTATTTTCAAAAGCCTGTGAGGGGGAGAGAGAAGCTTGACAGGATGTTGTGTCAAAGACCGCTCCAATAAATTCCAGTGTTTTGGTGGGGACATCTGAGATTTGTCTTTGTTGATTGTAATCCCCAAGCAGAGAGTGAGACCTTGAATGTAAGAGAGGCTGCTGACTAGGAGATTCCTGGTTGGGACGGTAAGGAGCCAGTCATCTAGATAGGGAAACACCTGGAATCCTTGTAGTCGACAATAGGCTACCACAACTGCCATACATTTGGTGAACACTCGTGGGGGCTGTCGAGAGACTGAATGGCAGTGCCCTGAACTGGTACTGATTGGCTCCCAGCCGGAAGCAGAGAAACCTCCGGGAGCAGTGATCCATCTTTGTGTGGTAGTACACATCCTGTAGATCTATAGAGCACATCCAATTGTCCCTCCCTAGGAAGGGAAGAATGGACTGCACTGTGACCATCTGGAATTTTTGAGGTTTGATCATTTGTTCAGTAGGCTGAGATTCAGGACTGGTCTCCAGTCCCCTGTCTTTTTGGCACTAAAAAGAACCTCGAGTAAAATCTGGATCCTGTCTGTTTTGGTGGGACTGGTTGGATGACTCTTTCTTAGCAGTTTTTCTATTTCCAAGGCTGCTAATTCCCTCTGATTGGGTGGTACATCTAGGATTTGTTTGATGGGTCTGGGAGTTAAATCAAATGGTATTAGGTAGCCTCTGAATATTATTCTCTGCACCCAAACATAGGTAGTAATAAGATACCAGGCTTGTAGATGCAGAGAAAAACGACCCCGGACTGCTTCCAGAGGAAAGCAATAGGGCCGCTGGTCAGGAGCACTGGTAGGGTCTACTGGATAAAGAATCTCTGGCTCCCTGGTTATACAGACCCCCTCTACCCAGAAAAGGGGCATCTTCCATATGAGTTGCCCCCTCTGCCCCAGGGAAATTGTTCACCATGAGTGTCATGAAAGGACCCTTGGGATTTCTTGAACCATATCTTTCCACCCTTCTGGTTCCTGGAGTAGGACCTTTGGGGGTTGGAAAAGCGTATGCCCACAGCAAACAAGGTCTTTCCGCCTTTCTCACTATGTGAAAGGGTGTCTCGTACCTTGGTTCCGAAAAGTGCAGATTCAGCGACAGGTGCATTGATGAAGGAAGATTTAAAGGGATATACGAAGTCACACAATCGCATCCAAGCATTACGTCTCATGACAACACCAGATGTGGCAGCACGAGCTGCCTCCTCTGTGGTGTGAGATATCAAATGCATCGAGGAGTTTGAGATGGATTCAAGTGTAGCTCGCTGTGAGGCTACAGTGTCACGTACCTCATCAGGCAGTGCCCCTACCAAAGAGGAAGACATTTCAGAAATTAGGTCTCTCTGGAGTCGAGTAAAGTGTGTCAGATAATTCAGCGGCCAAATGGCGAAGGTCGCTGATGCATAGGTCCGCTTCCCTAATCTGTCCATGGTCCGGGACTCCCTGTTTGGAGGATGGACAGTGGAACTATCTTCTGCCAGTTCCCTCTTGGTAGCCGCCACCATGACCATAGAATCAACTGTCAGTGGCTTTGACCAATGGGGCTGGTCTTCAGGTGTAGATAAAATTTTGTCTGCCTCTGGGGGACAGGTTCTACATTATCTGGGGTCTTCCAGGCACACTGTACAATTAGTTTAACAAGATCATCTACTGGTGGGGTCGCCAGGAAGTAGATGGCCGGGCATGAAAGGTCTGCAGAAACACCAATTCCTCAAAACAAAGGTTAGAGGACTTCCATTCCTCATGCGGTTTGAGGATTTCAAGAATGTCTCCGAATGAAACGTCATCTGGGGGAGGGCGTGGGGACCCTTCTCCCTCATCACAATCAGGGTCTTCTTTGATAGATTCCTCAGGGGAGTCAAGGTGCTTCCTCTTGCACTGTTTCTGCTGGGGTGGTTCTCCAGTAGGATCTTCTGAGGAGGAGTTCCCTTCACAGGGGGTTCTTGTGACTCCCATGCCCAGGGATCCGACATAGCGGGTTGGGAGAGGAGCATGCTAGGGGAGGCTTCTGATACTGGTGTCCTAGGTGTTGGCTGTGAGCCTTCGGAATGAAGGGCCCTTTCCATCACCTGTACAGCTGGACCATTCAAGCCCACCTCCAGTTGAGGGGTTCCGAGAGAACAGGAAGCCGGAGCCATGGACATGGTGCCAGCGAGAAAATAGGTGCCAGATTAGTTACCAAGATACAGATGGTCCAAGCACTGCTCCGAGAAAGCATCGGCTCCATCGTAGCCAATGCAGCAAGGGTGGTCGGTGCCGACAGGGAAAACACCGTTGTCAGAGCCGAGACAGTATGTACCGAAGCAGACATCGATACCAGGAACAGGGAGGATGCTGGAGGGGGATAAGCAGGGAAAGATGAGGTAAAGGATTCTGAACCAGGAAGGACAGAAGGTCTAGCTGGAATAGGCAATCTCCTAGCTGCCAGAAGCTGATCCACAACCTGCACTAGGTCTAATCCAGAAAAATTCCTAGTGAATCTAAAGGAGGCTGCTGAAGTGGCATCAGGACTTTCTAGAAAGGGACTAAACCTCTGCCCCAAGAAAGGGTTGTAAGTTGGAGAATATCTTGTCCTTGGCAGGTATTCGAATTTTGGAGCCGATGGAGCCAAAGAAACTGTCGGCATAGTGGCCGCGGATGGTGCCAATGCATGTACAAAGAAACTGTCGGCACTGTGAACAGGGACGGTGCAGAGGCATGTACAGTCATTGGAGCCCATGGAGCCGAGGAGACTGTCAGCATCATGGATGGGGATGGTGCAGAGACATGTACAGTCATCAGACCAAATGTGGGAACCAAGGACGGCAGCGAAGTCAGTGATGCCGTGGTTGGAACCGAAATAGGAATGAATACCATGGTCGGCACCGAGGGAGAGAACACAGATCCTGGTGCCGAGGGTGCTGGCGAAGCACGTAACTGACGGGGATGCAGGAACTGAGTGACTCCATTTTTCCTTATATTTTTTGGTCTTAGGAGGGGGTGAGACCTCCGACCCAGATAGAGCCTCCGAGAAGGGTGTCTTGAGTAATCCTTTTAAAATAAGTTTATTCTTAAATTCTGCTACTGTCCGATTACTAAAACTAGCACAAATGTCACAATCAGCTTTAATATGATCCACGCCCAAACAGTACACACAATGGACATGTGTATTTGAGTTAGGTATCTTACGTCCACACTTGTCACACTGTTTAAAACCCAACTTAGCTTTGTCTGACATGGTAAGGAAAACAATGCTATTCAGGAATAAGATAATATTTTATATATATATATATATATATATATATATACACATATATACATATATATAATAATAATAATAATAAAAAAAAATCTTTAAAATAATAAAATACCAGTGATGTTAGTTAAGGAATACCACTAGCAAAAAGGGAAGGCCTGTCAAAGACAGAAAAGAGGGACAGTAACAAAGAGTAAAAAATTAAATTACCAAGGAAAAGTGTAGGAAGTAGGCCTAGGTTATAGGCGACAGTAAAAAAAGGCTGACTAAAAATTTAGTAATATAGAAGAAAAAAAAACTGTCATAAAATCAACAATTTACTACTTAGCTTTGAGCGAGATGGCTAACACGTCTGACTAGGAACGTGGCAAATGAGATCTGGAGCATCTAGGAGAGGGGCATTGTGGGTAGGTTCTTAGCTGAGAGTTTTTGGCTTGCGCGAGCTGGAAAATGGCCATATCAGTTCCGAGGACGGAACGGAGGTCCTACCTGTAATGTATGAACAAAAGATTTACAACATCAGATTACTTCTGACAGGATACCCTTGTCCTACACAGTTATTCAGAACAATTTATTTATTTAACCAGCCATTCACCAAGACTCTTACTTTATTATTGTATGTCATTAAACATACTTGCTCAATTTTATTGCTATTGTACATTTCCATTATTTCCCCACAACAGAAAATGTTGAATTGAATCAAACCCTTTACTAATATCACCGACCATAAGTTTTAGATCTTCTCCTTTTTACATCATTAGCTATTTCTCTTACTATCATCAATAGTTCTTGACATCCTTTTCCTTTCATACCATATATATGTTCTAATATTCAATCTTATTCTCAAATCTTTTCTGTATTATTTTCATAAATATCAGTCTGTGTTGTTTAGCGCTATGGGTTTTCAATTCCTTATATCTTCTTTTTCTATTTTTTTCCATATAAATTTTAGTATCCCGCTACATAATTTATTGTGATCAATCATTTTAAACATACACAATTTCCTTTTCTGCCATTCTTGTAGATTTGTATACATTTCAAATTTAATTCCAGCCAGACCAACTGCTAATTCTATATTTAGCAGTTTAAAATGTTTTCAAATTCATGCAACATAATCTCTTTTTCAAATTCAGAGCTAACAGGGCTTTTTTACTTCCTATGTTGTTGCACTTTGTCTCTTTTTCTTAGTGAACATTTCTTCATGTAACTTACAACAATTTCCATATTTGTTGATTCTTCTTTAAATTACCTTATCTTTCATTTCTCTAATTGTGCTATCTTCCTTCAACATGGTGACACTTCCTCCTTCTACCTTGTAGAAATACCTTAATTTCATTTAAAAAGAAAAGCATAAACAGGCAATTATTGGTGACACCTCTTCCTTTCTACCTTGTAAAATCTTTGTTTATGTAATAATTCCTTCATTTTAATCATGATTTCTCTTGTAAACTTCTTTTTCATAATATCTGTGGTTATTGTATAAATTCTCTAACACATCTCTATACATTTTAAATATTCCAGATTTTCTCTTACTTCACCCTGCCAACAGAGCTAATTTCCATTATATTTTCTTTTAAAAGTAAGCCACCATTCAGACCAACTACCACAGAATGCAAATATGATCCTGCCAATCTGACTACTTACTTTCTTTCCTTTGCCATTCCATTCCTTTTCATTTATCCTTTTTATTATACCCTTTCCTATTTTTTGTATTCTCCATATTTCCATATTACCAAATGATCTGAAAAACCTGTTAAAATGGTTTCTTCTTCCATTATTTATATTCCATCTGATGCAATAAAATAACCATTTTCTAATTTTAAAGCACCCCTTCTATATGTCCATATTTTTTATTCATTCCATGTGAACAATTTTCCACATTCATAACTTCCATCATTTTTGTCTTTTCCCTCTTCTTTTTATTCCCCCTTAAATCACAATTAAAATCTCCTGTAATTATAATACGCATTTCTGCAACTACATAATCTAATATCTTCTGAAATAAAATGTCTTTCTTTACAAGTCACGTAAGCATATATAGCTATAATTCTATAAACCCTTCCCTACCATCTTAAATCTACAATTGTTATAATCTTCTCATTTTAGCTAATAAAGCATCTATAATCTCCACTACTGTTCTACAAAATACTACTATTCCTGATCACTGTTCATTGCCCATATCCAATACTAACTCCCCATCCCATATTTTGCAATCCTTCATGTCAGAACTCTTATATCCTCCAAAATATCAACATCACATTTGTTACACCATTCTAAAATCAATAGCCTTATCATGGTTTTCCATACTGTTTACATTAACTGAAAGAATCCATACATTATTCCATTCTTTGTTCCTTAATTTATAGGATATAATTTTCTTCCTGAACTACTTTCTTTATATTAGTTATCCATTTCCACTCTTCTTTGCTTTTGTATTAATACATTTAAAGTTCTTTTCCTGTCTTTTATTCTTATACCAATAGATTTTTTTCCTCTTACCACTTTCCAGCTTCTATTTTCTTCATCACTAACTTCTTATTCTATATCCAATTCCTTTCCTTCATCTTTTTTTTTACTATCTCTATTTTCTTCTAAAGTTTCATCTGTTTCTATCTCTTCTTCATTTCTGATTTGTTCATTAGCATTGTTCTGATTTCAATACTTGATTTATTCTCTTTTTCTTAACATTCCATCCAAATGTCCATTTTTATTTTACATCTAACATTCAAAGTTCACATTTCTTTGCTTCATGTCCTGTTTTACCACATATATAATGTTTCTTTTTATGTCTGCTACTTTGATGTTGAGCCCACCTGTGAGGCATCGGAATGGACCTTAGTTTGTCCGCAATCATGTTGGCTTTCCCCAGGATGTGCACGGCTATTAAAAAGCGACTGGAAGAGATCACCCACTGCCACACTCTCATTGCTTCTCGACAAAGTGGATTTGGTTCGCCCCTGCTTGTTGATGTACCAGACCACAGACATCTTGTCTGTCTGAATAGCAACTGTCCCAGAGGGAAGAATGTTTTGAAAGGTCTGCAACACTAGAAAAACTGCTCTCATTTCCAACACATTGATATGTGCCTTGTACTCTTTGGGAGGCCACGTACCTTGGACTGCCCTTCCCAAAAATTGCCTCTCCACTCCAGTTGGGAGGCATTTGTAGTCACTGTGGTCTTGGGTAATGGGAAAAAACAAATGGATGGCCTTCAGAGAGTTCGCTGGAATGAATCAACCAAGGAAGGTATCTTTTGCACACTTGTGTGATCTTGACAGGAGCAGTTACAGGATGTTGAAGAATAGACCACTGAACTGATGGTGCCCATTGAAGAATTCGCATTTGAAACCTGGCTAAAGGAACAAGAGTGATAGCAGCTGCCACATATTCCAAGGCAAAAAAGGTAAAATTAATTGAGCTGAAGACAAGACTATTAATTTTCCAAACCTGGGCCCTGAGTGTCTGGATTTACGCTGGAGGAAGAGAGAGACTAATTGACAGTGTCCAGACAAACATCTATGAACTCCAGACAAACATCTATGAACTCCAGACTCTGCGTAGGTATGAGTTGTGATTTGCTGTAACTGACTGTGATGTCTAAATGGAGGCACAACTGGACAAGTAGTCCCTTGCATGCAAGAGTACATGCATGTTTGGAGCAGTTAGAAGCCAGTCATCTTGATACAGAAACACTCGGAATACCAGCAGTGTCAAGTGAGCTGCAACCACTGCCATGCATTTGATGAACACCATGGGGGCCGTGGTAAGACCACAAGGCAGGGCTCTGAACTGGCAATGACTGGCTCCCAGCCAAAAGCACACACACCTTCTGGAGCACCCGTTCATTTTGAGGAGATTGGATGTGCTCGACAGACCTTCAAAACCCATACTATCACCCTTTCATATAAGAGGCAAAATGGACTGAACTGTGACCATCCAGAATCTTGAATACTGCATGAACTGATTCAGTCTGCTGAAAGCTAGGATGTGTCTCAAGTTCCTGGTTTTCTTTGGCATGAAAATGAATCTTGAGTAAGCTCTGGATTATTTCTGGTCTGGGTGAACCTCCTGGATGACACTTTTTTCTACCAGCTTTTCTGTTTCTAATGCTGCTGCTTCCCTATGATTGGGCGGGTCATTGAGGATTATTTTCATTCTTGTGGGGAGAATCTGTAAAAATTGTGTTACACATCCTCTGGATACAATTCTCTGCACCCAGGACTCTTTTGTTATGGGCAGCCAGGCTCCTTGGTGCAGAGACAAATGCCCCATGACTGCCTCCACAGGGAAGCAGTTTGGTTGCTTTTCAGGAACACTGAAAGGGTTTGTCCAAGAAGGAGTCATGGAAACCCTGATTCTACAGCTCACCCCTGTCGTGGGGTCAGCATTTTTTATTTCATTTCCCCCCTCTGACCCTGGGAGAACTCTCTCATTAGTCTTGAAAATGACCCTGTGAATTACAGAGCTATATCTTTCTACCTCCACATTGATTATAGGAAAGATGGTCTTTCAGGGGTAGAAAAATGTATCTCTATGGCAGTTAGGGCCTTTCTTTCTTTATCCACATCTGGAGAGTGTGTCTTTCATGTTAGGGCCAAATAAGGAAGATCTATCAAAGGAAGCATTGATGAATAAATGGCCATGCTTGATCCCACCACCCATGACGTACCTTCCAGTGCATGAGAGAGATTAAACTCATGACGCATCACATACTAACTGAAGGGTGGCCAGTTGTGAGGAGATGCTATTTTGGTCTTAAGTAGACATGGACCCAGAAAGAGATTTGGAGAGTTCTTTAAATCAAATCTCTATAATCTTGTAAAATATGCCAGATAGTTCAATAACCAGACGGCAAAGGTCACTTGAAGTGTACCTGGATCTGTCCAAGCCCCTGGACTCCCTGTTTGGGGAATGGACAGAACAGCTCTATTCCACAAGCTCTTTTTTGGTGGTTAGCACCACAACTATGGCATCAACTGGGACACCGTTGCTCCAGTGTGTCCTGTTCTTGGAAGGAGCTAAAATTTTCTCTGCGCATTTAGGGATCAGCTCCACAGTATCCAGTACCTTCCATGCCTGGTAAGAAATGAGATCTTATGAGTTCGTCAGCCAGGGAGTCACCCAAGACATAGTAAGGCTAGACCCAAGACATAGCCAGGCCAGACACAAAAGCCTCCAGGAACACTGCTTCTCCTGGGAAGGGTATCAGAAAATCAGCCATATGTTTTAAAAGCTGTAGAATGTTTCCAAATGAGATGTCTTCAGCTGGAGATCTGGGGACCCTTCCACTTCATCAAAATCAGTGCCCTCCATGACAGATTCCTGTAGGTAAACTAGCTGTCTCCTTTTACACATTCTCTTCCCAGGGATCTCATCAGCTGGGTGGTATGGACAGGTATCACAAGAGATGGAGTCCTGTGGGACTGACTGGAGACTTGATTGGACTGGCTGTCCCAGTAGAATGGATGAAGGAGACTGAGCCAAGAACTGAAGGTGGCAAAGTTGCCTGATCTGAGGGGAGGCAGGGATGTCCTACCTCTAGGTAAACAGAAGTACCTCTCCACAATCTCAGAGCACCTGTGGGAAGTCAAAGTTGACAGCAAAGGAGCTGAAATTACAGAAACCGTTGGCACCTGAAACCCCACAAGCTCTTCACCCAAAGAAGGAGTCAGACCCAAGCTGTCCATCTCCGAAGCTCCAAGGGGCAGGGATGACTCCGATACCTTCAGAGTCAACTCTGGTAACCTGGATCCGGAGCTGACACTTCAGCACTGAGAATCCTCCAGCTCCAAAAGGCTTGGATCTGGATGACTTGTGGAAGTCATCTGAGTCAAAGAACAGACTTTCTTCGGATACTATGAGGACACATCTCAGGGTCTCAGAACCAAGGGCACTGAAACAGTAAGTCAGATCAGAGAAATCACAGGGGAAGTAGTCATAGGACGGCTCATGGATCCAATGGGAGATGGAGCCGAGAGTACCCCCGTCTTGATCTGAGCTCTGAGGAATTTTCTCATCATCCTATCAGCTTTGGACAAACTCCTGGAAGAACTAAGAGAAGAGGTGGAGGATGGAGGTCTTGAATGCCTATGGAGGGACTGCTTCAAGAAGGGTAATGGCAGCCTAGATGGTATGAGATCCAGAAGGAAATGTGTTGATTTGATTCATGGTGATTTTGACTTTGATTTGGATGGATCCAAGATGGTTGGATTTGTTTTTTTTTTTTTATTTTTTTAATGAGGCCCCAATGAAGGAGCCAAAGAAGAAAGAGGGCCCAGTGACCTCTTTCAAGATTTCTTTTCTTTAGAAGCTAAATCAGGCTTTCCTTCATCAATTTCCTTTGAGGAGGCTTGAGCATAAGTTGAAGTAGAAGGCCCTTCAAAACTAATTTTTTCCTGCTGTCAGTAAGAGCCCTAGAGTTGAAACCAGAGCGAATGAAGTAATCCACTTCTAAATGCATGGCTACTAGACAATAAACGCATTCACTGTGGACATCTAATTTAGGAATTTTATGCCCACAGATGATGTAATTTTTAAACCCAGTACACTTGTCTGCCATACTAGCTTACTAAGCCATGGAACAAAAAAATAACAAATTACAAAACTGCTTTGCCAACAACGGTAGATGGAAATACTCCAAAGAATGGGGAGGTAGGTAGCTGAGAGAAAGTAAACAATATCAAAAAAATTGAGTGAAACTCACTATTTCTCAGAGAAAATAACCAGAACACTCAAGAATGAGAGGATCTGTGTCTATATCTAAATACCTGTAAATGAGATCTGAAGTATGTTAGGTTGGCAGGGCATTGTGGGTAAAAGGGAGGAGTTTGAGAGTTTTGGGATCTGAAGATCTGGTAGAAGCAGCCAAGTCAGAGCCAGGTCGATCTGAGACCCATAAGTTGAGGAATGAATGAAAATTATAACATTCAATCATTTCTTTTTATCACGGTTATTAACTAAAATGTCCTTCTTTCTCACAAAAAGACATGATTTTGGTTGCCCCAAATATTTTCACCATCCTTGATACCTTCAACATTTATGACACTCTGAATCTCTACAATTTTTCAACGTTCATTTTTAAAATGACATTCCACTTCCCAGTCCATAAGCCCCTGTTATCATAAACTTTTGAAATGTTCATTACTTGTTTACAAATATTTTTTAATTTTTTTTTTCAAGTCTCTCTTTCCACCTCTGTAATCACATTTTCATTCCATGGATTATTATTCTTTTTCCATACTTGCACAAAAACTTTTCTATACCTTGGGCATTAAAGTCGCAAAATATCTTTGTTAATCAAAGTGAAAGCTCATACTTCTTGTGGTTTTCATGCCCAAGGGTAACACATTGTCCAATACCTTAGACAGTTCAACTCCTGGCTTCTTTAGCTTCGTAATCTTACCACACACTTTCTTTTTGAAATATCCTCTTTTTTTCTTTCTTTCCATCTTGTGTAGTTGCCACTGTCTCAGTATAGGTTTTTCTTTAATTGTGCATTGTCCCCTTTCAACATAATTTCTACATCTTCCTCCTGTATTTATTTTTTCAGTAATGTCTCCCAACGATACTTCATTCTCTGTCTCACTCTGATTTATCAAATCCTTGAGTAAATCATCCCACAACCCTCCCAACCTGAGGGTTGTAACTTGACATTCCTCCCTGACAGACTCCTCTATTTCACCAAATAACTGCTTCTGGCAAACCATCTCCAAATCCTCAGTAATATCTACAACAACTTTCACTGAGCTGCTGTTGGCCTCTGCTCATTCTTGTGAGTTCTCCATCTTACACACTGTCCTCCTATCTGCCACTGCACTAGGAATGGAACAAGAGCACATACTTGAATCTAGCACTTCTGCGACTAGAGGAAGTTCTTCGATGCCCTGGCCAATTTTCTCCTAGTAATATACATACTTCCAATGGTCTCCCATGAAAAGAGGTCATTAGTTTAGTGGGACTAAAAGTCAAAGGAATAAAAACAAAATGCAGCTGTACTCTATTTTGCAAAATATCACTGATTTTTGCTTTCCATTTCTTGCTCTGACCATGATTTTCTGATAAATTACTGTGGATTACGGACAAATCAATAATTCTATACATTACGGTTTCATATTTCGTATTGTTCAGAAAATGCATATTGATATAAAACTGGTTGGTTAACTAATGTTTAAGTGAATCAGAGTAATAATTACGAATTCTCCTTGCTTTCACTACACCATTATGTCTGATTCTCCCTGCTTTTGCCACCCTATTGTTTTTGGTTATATCCAGAATCTTTGAGGAAAGTAGTTGAGGTATGCATGAACCCTCCACCTACACTATTTGTGCTAAAAGTAAATATGCATATTCTGGCTGTGGGCAGTGTTTACTGATATCACCAACCACATTTTCATCTGGCATCCTGTCACAATAAAAAAAAGTACTTGCGTATTATCGCAACCAGATTTTCGTGGTTGCGAAATTGGCATGCTGGCATGAAAACAACTGCGGGAAACACCATGGTGTTAGTTTGATATCCTTACTGATTAGAAATCAGTTTGCCTTACTTTCAGGAACAGTAACAGTTGTGCAAGCCTTCTTCCTGTTTGTTGTGCAGTACAAACGCATGCTTCAATTGTCATGGCTGCTGTGAATCTGCAAAGCAATGCACGCAAGAAAGGGAGATGGTTTCTCAAATTGTTCCTGTTCCTAACAGTCAGGTATAGTCTTTAGCCGTTTCTGAGGAATTACAATAACAGTGGTAAGTGTTTCCTGCACTCAGATCTGTGGAGGTATGTGCATTTCGCAACCGTGAAAATCTGGTTGCGATAATACGCAAGTACCTAAAAAAAAAAAAAAGTAAATGCTCTCTACAATTCTTGTCAGTCTCAAGTCAAATGACTGCTAGACTAGAGATTGCCTGGAAAGTACTGTGACTGGTTGCTAAGGGCAACCAAGTACAAGCACTGTAGTCTCTATTATAGTAATACATTACAAGTTGCCAACTCAGCAGTGTCATCCGTTGCTAAGAGCAACCAATCACAGGCACTTACACTTCACAGTACAAGTCATTGGCTGGCTACTCAAGTCCTGTTACTATGGTCAGATAAAAAATGAAACTGCTGGCCACTGCACATATTTATAGATTTCCTGACTCTATAGAGTATTCAAGACACAGTTCATCCTCATCAGCACCCGCCCTCAGACAGCATCACCCATCTCCAGAGGGGACAAACATCAGGATCTATGTTTAGGCATTTAAGCTTATCAAAGGTCATGGCTAGATACCAGTACACTGTATGAACTGCTTGGCTGCTACCCATAACTGCAGTAACTTCCTTGAAATAGTCATGATCTCATTTTGATAAAGCCATATTGTTGTGGGTATACAGCATTATATTTTTTTATACTGGAAATTATGAAATCAGACAAATTAATATACTGAATGGCTTTATAGACAAGTTGATGAGTCTATAGCTCCTGGGATCTGATGTGGAGCCCTGTTATGAAGGGGCATAACAACAGCCATTTCCAGTTACTCAGGAATATACCCTGTGACTAAGCTTAAACTTTTAGTTATGTACTCACCATAACTTCAGATGTTTGGGATCCATCTCGCCTACATTCTGAATGATGGGTTCGGAGCCGATCCCTCGGCTCCGACTCGGCACGCTTATGCCAAAGAGCGAAGTCTCTTATTGGCTGAGCTTACTATATCCCAGGATGCACCACCACCAGTCCCCCAGATCTAGTTTGTCCGCATACATGCACACATGCATACCCTGCTTATATAACATCGTCAGATGAAACAAGATAAAAACAGTAGAGCTCAAAACCGTTCAATCTCTTCTGATCTGCAAGGCAGGGGGAAGGAGGGTGGGTATCAGGAATGTAGGCGAGATGGATCCCAAACATCTGAAGTTATGGTGAGTACATAACTAAAAGATGTTATGTGATCCTATCTCGCCTACATTCTGAATGATGGGACAGCGTCCTAGCACCTGAATCCTGGGTGGCTCACTGGAAAACACTCCTGAGTACCGTGGAACCAAATGAAGCTCGTCCTTTAGATGCCACATCCAATTTGTAGTGGGAAATGAACGTGTGCGGGTTGGACCAAGTAGCCGCAGCACAAATTTGCGAAATAGCGAGCTTGGAATGAAAAGCTATAGAAGTAGCCATAGCTCTGGTAGAATGAGCTTTGATAGATGATGCAAGTTGCTTATTCGAAGAAGAATAGGCCTGAGTTATGCAATCTCTGATCCATTTTGAGATTGTAGCTTTTGTGATGGTTTGGCCCAATTTATTATCTGAGAAGGACACAAACAACTGGTCTGACTTACGAAGTTGCTGAGTCCTGTCTAAATAGAAGCGTAATTGCCTGTGAACATCCAATTTATGGAGAGTGTATTCTGCTTCATTAGAGAATTTTGGAAAGAAAACTGGTAGTTCTAGAGATTGTTGAAGACAGAAACTAGAGCAGACCTTTGGGACAAAGGATGGATTAGGCCTAAGTGATACTCTATCTTTGTGGAAAATCAAATACGGTGGTTTAATAGACAGGGCTTGAAGCTCTGAGACCCTTCTTGCCGAAGTAATAGCCACTAAAAATGCCGTTTTCCATGACAGATATTTTAACTCGCATGTAGCAGCCGGTTCAAAGGGGAGATGTTAATGCGCAGCACCAAATCAAGATCCCACGGAGGTGCAGGATGAAAAACTGGTGGTCTTAACAAGCTCGCACCTTTAATGAATGTTTTGCATAATCTGCTGCTCATCAAAGGAGGATCCGTGGATTCATGGAATTTAGAGATAGCAGCTAGTTGAACTTTAATAGTTGAGACAGAAGATCCCTGATTAAATAGGGATGTTAAGAATTTCAAAACCTCTGGGACAGGAGCAGTGATAGGGTCTAAGCCCTTGAGTTGAGCCCAGATAGCAAACCTCTTCCACTTACTGAGGTACAATTTGTTAGTGGTAGGTTTGTGGGCCGAAGATAAAATGTGAACAACTTCCGGGTCTAGTGTATGACTTCTAACTAAGGTTGGAAGTGGAGGAGCCAAGCTGTCAATTTCAGAGATTGAAGGGACTGATGCCAATGTCCCGACTGATGGATTAGCAAATCCGGGATCATGTCTAAGGTCCACGGATCGTCCACTGCATGCTTTTTCAGGTAAGGAAACCATATCTGACGAGGCCAGTATGGGGCAATCAGAATCATTGAAGACCCTAGCTGAGAAGCTTTTTGAATAACTTTGGGAAGGAGTGGAATTGGAGGAAAAGCATAAAGCAACCCTGTTGGCCAAGGTTGTGCCAGAGCATCCATGGCTGGTACTTCCTGATGTGGAATCAAGGAGAAGAACCTTGGCACTTGGTGTTTTGTGGAGTCGCAAATAGGTCGCAGCACGGCGTCCCCCATCTCTTGAAAACCTGGGCTGCTACTGCGCGGTTTAGAGACCATTCGTGAGGAGAGAGAATTGTCCTGCTTAATTTGTCCGCTAACACATTTGACTTTCCCGGGATGTGGGTCGCTACCAAGAAGCGGTTGGTAGCTACAGCCCATTCCCACACTCTCATGGCCTCTCTGCAAAGGGGATACGATCTGGTCCCTCCTTGTTTGTTCAGATACCAAACCACCGACATGCTGTCTGTGTGGATGGCGATGATGCCCTGAGGAAGGAACTTGTGTAAGGCCTGTAGGGATAGAAGTACAGCCCTCATCTCCAACACGTTGATGTGGAGAAGAGCTTCGTCCGGAAGCCAGGATCCCTGAACTAGCCTGCCCAGACAATGCCCCCCCCACCCTATCTGGGAGGCATCTGTCGTCAGGGTAACCAAAGGAGGGTGGAGAACAAAGGGTTTTCCCTGATCCAAGTTGGATGTCTGAAGCCACCAGCGAAGGTCCCTTTTGCATATTTCCGTAATCATGATGTGATGATTGAGGGAAGATCTTGAAAGGACCATTGAGTTGATAAGAGCCACTGAAGAATCCTCATGTGTAACCTTGCTAGAGGAACTAAAAGTACCGTGGCAGACATTGAGCCTAGAACCTGTAGGACCATCCTGGCTGGGGCTTTGGATCTTGAGATCAGAGCTAGAACTTGGCCCTGTAAAGTTCAAATCCTTTCGGCAGGAAGAAAGACACGCATCAATCTTGAGTCTATCTCTGCTCCTATAAACTTTATGCGCTGAGAGGGCAGCAAGACAGACTTTGACCAATTGAATGTAATCCCTAGGGAAACACCCAGGGAGATGGTGGCTTTGAGGTTGTCCATAAGTAGATGCCTGGTGGTGGCAGTCAGGAGCCAGTCGTCGAGATAGGGAAACACTTGGAATCCAAGACTCCTCAGGTGAGCCGTCACTACTGCCAAACACTTGGTGAACACCCTGGGGTCTGGGGTGAGCCCAAAGGGCAGAGCACAAAATTGGAAATGACTGGTTCCCAGGCTGAAGCGCGAGATACCTTCTGGACGCCTGATGTATCGGTATGTGATAATAGGCGTCCTTGAGGTCTATGGAGCACATCCAAACATCCTTCTCCAACAACGGAGAATGGATTGCAACGTGACCATTCGAATTTGGATTTCGTGACGGATAGGTTTAGTCTGCTGAGATCCAATATTGGTCTCAGGTCCCCTGTCTTTTTTGGCACTAAAAAGAACCTGGAGTAATTTCCTGATCCGATTTGGTCTGTGGGGACCGGTTGGATGACTCCTTTTTCTAGCAGCTTTGAAGCTTCTGCGGCTGCTATTTCCCTTTGACTGGGTGGTGGGTCCGGGATTCTTTTGGACGAAGGGGGTGAGGACTTGAATGGGATGGTGTAACCTCCGGCAATTATCCGAAGCACCCATCTGTCCTGAGTGATTGACTCCCAGGCTTCTAGGTGCTTGGCAAAACGACACCCGACTGTCTCCGGAGCAGCACAGCCGGGCAATCCCTCATGTCGTATGGGAGGCTGAAGAGCCACGAAAGGACTCGCGGTCTCCAGAATTGCGGGGCCCTCTGCCGCCTCTGGGACGGCGTCTCCTGAAAAATTTCCCGCCCTCTGCCTCTGGACGGGAATCTTCCTGCTGTTGGGAGAAAAACTTGCGAGATTTTGAACCACATTTTCCCTCCTTTGGCCTTGGGGTAAGGCCGAAAGGGAGTGGAATAACGGGCCCCTACGGCAGATAACGTTTTCCCTCTTGCTCACAGCGGGTAAGGGTGTCTTTCACCTTGGGTCCAAACAATGAGGACCCATCAAAGGGAGCGTCGGCGAAGGAAGACTTGAAGGCCTCCGCAAACTGACACAAGCGGAGCCAGGCTTGTCTCGTGAGCAACGCCTGTGCCTGCCGCTCTACCCGCCCCTTCGGCCGCATAAGAAATGAGCCTCATGGACGAGTTAGCAATTGACGTAAGGATAGCCAACTGAGAGCTAACGGACTGGGCTAGCTGCTCAGGTAGGTTACCCGAGAGGGAGTCTGACAACTCCTTGACCAGATCCCTCTGAAGCCTGGTAAAATGTGCCAAATAATTCAGAGACCTCAAGGTAAAGGTCGCTGAAGTCAGGGTGCGCTTCCCGTACCTATCCATACTCCTAGACTCCTTATTAGGAGGATGGATAGACGTTGAAGCCTCTGCCACGTCCTGTTGTGTAGCAGATGCCACCACCATGGCATCTACAGCCACGCCTTTAGTAAGGAACTCCTTCTCAGGGGGAGCAGATAAGAATTTGTTTGGGCGAGAAGGGACTGGTTCCACGGTATCCGGGTGTTCCCACGCCCTTCGACAAACTAAATCCAGAAGCTCGTCGAAGGGCGGAGACACCCAGGAGGCGGAGGGCTGAGCCCCAAAGGCCTTGAGGAGCACTGATTCGTCCGCAGAGGGGGGTTTGGACATCCAGCCGCCTCGTTGTTTGAGGATCTCTAAGATGTCTGCAAAGGAGACATCGTCCGAGGACGACTTAGGGGACCCCTCCGCATCATCCATATCCGTGTCCGATGTAATAGACTCGGGGGAGTCCACGTGCTTCCTCTTGCACGATCTCTTCCTTGGGGGTTCCTCTGGAGATGACTCAAGAACCCTCAGGAGAGGGGAACCCCACTGGGGTAACCTCAGGCCTCGGGCTCCGCTGGCTACGGACAGGGGAACTGCCAAAGACCCAGTCTCCACGCCCAGGGAAGGTGCTGGTAGAACCGGAGAGATGGCCGACGAGGATTTGGCCAAGGCACTCCTCATGGCCCTGAAAGCCGGACCCCCAGAATCCTGGGAGAGTCCGGTCTCCGGGGCCATGATGGTAGACGGAAGTCCCGCAGCCGAAGCACCGAGAGGGAGGCTCGGAACCGAAAGCAAAGGTCCCGAAACATCACCCTCGGGTCCAGCCGAAGAAGTCCGCGTACCAAACTCGGACCCGAGGGCCCGGGTTGGAGTAAGGGTCGGAGCCGACCCTGAGATCTCCACCGGCTCCAAGAGCACCTGCTCCGACGGAGCCGAAGCAGTCGGAGGAGGAATGGCAATGGGGTGGGTCATGGTCATCGGCTCCGAGGCCAACTGGGTCGGAACCGAAACAAATTTTTGGAAGACTGGGGACTGGAAAAGTCTTTGGAGCACCCTGTCTATATCAGAATCCGACATTCTCGAAGACCGAGAGGAAACAGAACGGGTTCGAGAAGACCTCTCCCTCGGCCCCAAGGGACTAGGGGACCGGCTCCGAGGCGACTCGATGAGAATCGGCGCCGAGGAAACACACACACCAGATTCCATCGGTGCCGAGGTAGGCTTCGGCGCCGAGGAGGGAGTGTCTGAGCGGGGGACCCCTGTCGGCTCCGAGAGCAGTGGAGCCGACGAAGGTGACCCGCCTCGATGCCCCAGCCATCGGCTCCGAAGCCGAGTCGATACTGGAGGCATCGAGGCAGACCGTTCGACCTCGGCTCCGAAGTCTTTGGAGCCGAAGGAGAGGCCTGCCTAGGTCTCTTGGCAGTCGGGTCCGACGGACTGGTCGGAGCCGAAGCCCTTTTCTTTTTGGCAGGAGTGGGAGAGGAAGCCAAGGCTTCTTCAAAGAGGGTTTAATCAAGCCTTTGAGAATCAATTTATTTTTCCTCTCCTGGAGGACCCTAGAGGAAAAAGCGTGACATACGCTGCATGACTCCTGCAAGTGCTTTGCCCCTAAACAATACACACACAGTAGATGGTCATCAGTAACAGACATCTTAAAAGCACATTTAGAACATTTCTTGAAGCCCGAAGGCCTATGGGGTTGAGACATGTTGATACACAAATCTAGTCACTCTGACAGGAAAGTACACTAAATTTTAACTACTGATATAAGCTAACAGTAATAAATAAATAAAGCAGACTCTTCCTGTAAAAAGAACAGGTAACTCTAATCCAATTAGAACAATTATTAGAGACCCTGTAATTAATATTAACAGTCCGGGAAGGCCCTGAATGGAGGGGGGGCCGAAAACAAACTGAACTCAATCACACACAACAATTCCAAGTCCAAATCGTACACAAAGTTAGCGATAGCTGTTAAAACAGCTTTTGTGAGCAAAAACAGCAAAAAACTGACAGAAAAGTTAGTTTAATAAACTACTTAGCCCAGCCAGCTCGAGACCACGTCTTCGCAGGGAAGCGGCAAACGAGATCTGGGGGACTGGTGGTGGTGCATCCTGGGATATAGTAAGCTCAGCCAATAAGAGACTTCGCTCTTTGGCATAAGCGTGCCGAGTCGGAGCCGAGGGATTGGCTCCGAACCCATCATTCAGAATGTAGGCGAGATAGGATCACATAACATCTGAACAGTTTAAGTACTTAAAGAAAAAGTTATTATTTTTGACTGCAGATGACAATTTTGAATTCCATCATGGTCTTTCTTATGGTAGCTTTACACTTTTTTGTTGACCTTTTTAACAGAATCTTTAAGGTGAGTATTGTTTGATTTATTATAAACCTTTAGGTGTTTTTTTTATTATTATTATTTATACCATACTAATGTTGTATTCCACCCAGATGGTTTATTTTTACATTTGCCATTGCCGGCGCTAATTGTGATAGCTTGGTTTATGCTGCTTTTTAGACTGGAGTAAAATTCATTGGGAAACGCTGACAGCTGAGGATATATGGGACCTTAAAATTTTGCATTTTAATTTTGAGAAATCATCATATGGTTTTAAAAGGTTAGTCTTGTTGAAGTTTGTGAACTCAGTGGTGCACATTGTGGTGGGTTTAGATGCACTACGGCTGTTACACTGGCCATGGGTAGTGTGTCAAGAGTATACTTTATATGTTGGCCTAACTTGCCTGGGTGCACAGGATGAATGTTACTTTCGTGGAATACCATCCATATTGAGGCACTGAGGCTTGCTAGTGCTACATACTGTTTGTATGAATGGACCTGTGGGACCACTTGCCATGACAGAGCACACAGACTTAAAAAGCAGAACACTGTCATTGTTGTGGCTGCATCTCTAGGACTGACTGCTGTGATATTGCACAGATGCTTAGTGTTGAATGTCAGCACCAGTGTTAATGAGAATCCATGAACCGGCTGCTATGATATGGCATAGAGGTTTGTCACAGTAATGCCTTTAATGTGAATGTCTTCTGTTTGTTCTTCAGAGACATCTTGCAGTGCAGTGCTGTGAACAAAAGGCAGTGTGTATGATGTGGCCAAAGAGATAATGTACTACAAAGACAACTCGTAGCCTATACATTGTATGGGAGGTACAGCATAGTTCTGCTATGAACAATTTGTAAATTCCTGGCTACACCCCTGATTGATGCCTCTTTTACATTGTTCCTCATAACATTTTTGATCTTCTGGTAAGTCAGTGAGGATTAAGTCAGGCAGTAATACAGTCATTACAGCTTCATACTTTTTACTGTGCAAAAAATATATGTTGATGCAAAAACTGTTGTTCTGTTAATGTTTAATTGAATTTGAGTAACATTTAAACATTTCCCTAATTGTGGGACATTGCCCCTCATTACAGTTGGCTTTGTCCAAAATTGTTCAGCAAAGAAGTTGACAGGAATGGAAGAAGCAAAAAGACACAGTGTGTGACTGTGCAGTCTGCCAAACCACTAAAAACTTAAGAAACCAGGAAAATGCAGCTCACGTAGTGTCTTCCAGAACCAACCAATATCATTTGAATGGTACAGTCCTTGAAACAATGGGCTCCAGAGCAGAACGTTTTACAAGATGTTCTATTGTGCAGGAATAAATATTATATAAAACTAATTTTGTACATTTTATAAAATTACTAGCTTTCAAATTTAATACTGAGGTAAGAGATCCTTGGTCATTTTATTTATTTATTTAACATTTAGCCCCGATCCATATGTTGCACCTAGGCATTGTTGCCAAATTAGTTCTCTGTGTTCTAACTTTATGTCGCAAGGACCACCTCTCACATCTAGGGAACCACTTCTAGTACGCCAAACAGGAACCTAGAGGCTTCACAATCCAGGGTGTGTCCATACAGATCATTGTTTAAATTATTTTTCAAAATGCATACACATGCTCGCAGATTCTTTTCCTGAACTGTCTGTCAGTCTTTCCCACATATAATTTTAAGCAGTCTTTGCAAATTGCTATATAAAACCACCCCCTTAGAGCCATGATTACCTGAAGTTAGACACCTTGTGTGGAAAAGTTTCTAAAGCAGTATCTTGTTGGTCCATAATATGGGGACATTGATTGCATGCCCCGCATTTATGGGTACCACCCTTAATGCAAGTTTTAACAATAGGGAGATGTTCTACAAGATATTTACAATTCTTAGTTGTTTTAAACACAACATTTAGTTTCTCACCCAACATTTTAGAAATCTTGTTATTCAGCTTCAGTATATTCCAATTATTGGATACTATGTCCCTAATATACTTAGAACAGGTGTTAAATGTTACCACTAGAGAGTCTGTGGATGTATTACCATCTCTATTATTATACACTACTGTTGTTTCATGGGTTAGTTCTTCTCCACTGCTTTACAGTTCTGGTCTGGAGCATATTATTTCAAGGACTGCACTGTTCAAATGATATTGGTTAATGTTGGGAGACACTACACAAGCCGCATTTTCCTTATTTCTTAAGCAATGGGAGAAGGACACACTGTTGATGGATTTAGTTCAACCACCTCAGTTTTGGAAAGATAGTGGTCCTGCAGTTTGCCTTATTATTGTCTTATAATACAAACATATTAAAATGTTTTCTCAGCTGTTTAAGTGTATACTACTGCGTTCTCTCCATTCATGAGGCATGAGATGTGGCAAGTTTCATAAATAGGTACATTGATGCTGGGCTGGCTATGACTCATACCTTTCTTCTCTGGTAAACTGGTGAGGATTACTGACACTAATAATGACAGATTTTGAGCTGTAGACTTCATATTCTTCAGAAGATTGGGTGCTAAGGTAAAAGCTGTTATTCTAGCCAGTTTTAAGTACATTAGAGAAGAGACAAGCACTATTTCAAATTTGTCAGTGATTATTGGCATTTGCCCCTCCTTAACTTTTGGTTTTGTTCCTGGTTCCTACGCTAAGAGATTGAGAGCTATGGCTACGGTTTGTTTTCATAGATTCATAGACTTACTAGGCTAATGACCGGGGGGGGGCAGGCTTTCAACCCCTAGCCAAGTTCTCCCAAAAGAATAATGACGGCTTGTATCCAAATAAAACACTGAGGGCCAGGCATTTATAAACTACCTCTAGCCATAAGGAGTATGGGTGCTAGGCTACATGTAAATTTCCTATTCCCCATCCACTGGTCTAGGATATGCTTAAAATGGGTAATAGATGAACTCTGCTTCACATGGACGGCAAACCTGTTCCACAGGAGGGACAGACTCTGGGACACATCTGTATCTCCAGCATGTTGTTTAAGTCACAGACAAAATTCAGGTACCTAGACCTTGTACTTCTGGTACACTTTGACTTACGAATACGTAGGAGATTCATAAGTGTGTGGTTTGCTGATACCTTGGAAGCCAGGCAGAGATCACCGCTCAGCAATTTATAGGAGGCCGAGTAGAGAGAAAAGACTTCAATGTGATGTGCATATGGCAGGCTTTGTATGCCTTGTATTCCTTTTATAAGATATTCTGAGGTTGCTCTAGTTGCTGCATATGTCTGGTCAGGTACATACCAAAGGGAGCACTGTACTCTTTGACTGATCTGTGGAATACAGTGGGATAATGACCCCTTTGGACCTAGATGACATGCCCTTACTTATAAGTTGCACAACATAAAAGGATTTCCTCACCGCTGTGACCTCATGGTGGTCGAAGGAAAGGCTACTGTCTATGTGCATACCCACATTTTTGATCACTGCGTCGACTCTTAGAGGTGTATTATCAACATGGTAATTAGCTGGGATGGTTGACTTCCTAAAGGGTACAATTAAGTATTTCTTAGTGTTGAGTTTAAGACTTCGTTAGTCAGAGATAGTGTCTGCAAGGGAGTCAATGATAACCCCCAGCTAGCAATAATCTGCAAATTTAATCAGTGATAAACCTTCAGCATTTGCTTCCATGTCAGAGAAATAGATGTCAAAAAGGAGCAGGCCTAGTACCTAGCCCTGGGGAACTCGGGTAGTGATTGGCATCTTGGAGGAGGTGGCCTCACCTATTTTGACTTCCTGGGTCCTATCAGTGAGGCAGTTGGCTATCTAGTAGGTGATAAGAGTTTATACCTAAATTAGTATCTATAATACCAGAGTGGGGTACTGTATCAACAGCCTTGGCCAGGTTGAGGTAAGCTATACGCACAGACTTGCCTTCATCCAATGCTTTGGTAACTCTCTCAGAAAAGGTCCACTTGATTTAATACACATGAACATCCTTTAACAAAGCCGAATTGTGATGTGCCCACCATTTACACGTTACCTATGTCCTCATTTATCCAGTCCATGATTATTCTTTCCATAGCCTTACATATGAGGCTGCTAAGATTTATGAGCCAGTAGTTACCTGGATTTGTGGCTGGACATGCTTTGTGCAAGGGAATGACTGTAGCCATCTTCCATTCTTTGGGCAGAAAACATGACTAAAGGCTCCAGGTGAAAGGTGAACAAGAGAGGTTATGCTTCATGCTATTTATTAACCATCCCGGGATGTATCATGGCCCATCAATCCAGTGTTTTTGGCCTTGAAAGTACAATGATGACCTGTTTCCTAGTAATGTTTGGGGGGGAGGGTTGTGCTATGTGGTATTTCCTTTAGACTATTGGTGGGGGAGTGGGGGGGGGCTTGAGCTGAATCGGTCAGCCAAAAGGTTGGCAAAGGCCTCCGGTTCACTGTCAGTGATGCCATTTACAATATGTTCTGAGCATTGTTATGCATTTCCTCGGAGGCTATGGGCATAGCTGTAGACAGCTTTGTGGTTGTCCATTGCCCGAGAAGCTATTTTTTTCTTCAAATTTAGCTTTTGAAGTATTAACTATCCCTCTTAGCTGCCTGTTTAGATTGGTCAGAGGGCTTTTAGTATGTATGACTTGGTTCCTACTACGCTTGGCCAAGATTTTTTTTTTGTTGTATAACCGATTGATACTGAGATTCCACCAAGGTGGCTTGTCTTTTGCGTTAGTCTTATTCTTAATACAAGGGGTACAGCTCACTCTATACATCTATCAATAAGGCTATACAGAAATTTTGTAAATAGCTCAGTGTATGCTATGGTCTTTACTGTGTTTGGGGGTGCTTGAATTTAGCCATGGTGTTGCATATGAGACAGGTTGGTCCTGGAATAGCTCCTAAAGGTTTTAGGTTTTGCTGGATGCCCGGATTTAATTTTTATTTCAAGTAATACTGCCTTATAGTCAGATCTGATGTGCAAAGATATTACATTGGGTGAGGAACATCACCATCCCCACCCATATTCGTGAGTACAGGGTCAAGAAGATGTTGGAACCCTTGGTAGGGAATGCACCAACTGTTCCAGGTTGTTGGTATGACAAAAGGGGATATTGCCAGCACAGCTATCTGCTGGAATTTTGTAAATTATTATTTATTTATTGACATTTGTTAACCGGGTTAGTCCAACTGAGCCCGGGGCCCATTTTCAGTGGAGACCCAAGGAGAAAAGCTCCAGAAATAATACAAGTAATTATGACATTAAAGTAGGGTCAAAGAAATATAGTAAAAGTCAAAAAATGTGTGCACAGCAGTACAATGCATAGGTAAAATAACAGTTAACAAGCACAATTATATATGATTTGTGAATATCAACATGGTTTATATAAGATGCTTGAGTTACAAATGTATTAGAGCTGTATTTCATGTGTATATCAAACTGCTGGTACAGACGTGTGTGTTGAAAAGGTTTTTGCAAAGTGCTGTTTGAAATGTAGCCACAGTATGCCATACTGGAATAGAACAAAAATGTACATGCACTATTGTAACTGTTTAAATGTACATAATTTAACAGTGGAAACTGGAATACTGGATGCTAACTTCAGAAAAATAATAACTGAAATTAAATTACTTTATGACTATGCAATAAAAGAGGATATCTTTCAGTTTTCAATGCAGCCAGAGACACAGGTCTGTGCTGAGAAGCTTTCTGTATTGTCTTTGGAGTGAACTAATTATTACCTCTGAAAGCATGAAGGAATGTAATTGTTTTATGACTTCCAGCACCTGCCAAAGATCTGAGGTCTATGTATTTTCACAGGTAGATGCTAAATACGGTCAGCTTCTAGTAATGGGGTTTTCACCTGGGATAGAGTCAGATGACAAGAAATGTCAATCTGCAAGCTATCCCAGCAGTAATATTTGAGAACTCTCAGAGAGACAGAGCATTTTGTATTCTATCTTGGACCTGACAAGAACCTTTCACCACATCTGCCTTGCTCTGATGAAGTAAGTTACTAGGGAATAGTATAATTCTCTTAGATGTAGTCAGGAATATAGCAAAGCTTACTTTAGATATTTTTCTTTATTTGACTGTTCTGCAATATTGTAATATTTCCTGTGATTTTGAATTCTGATGTCACTGTAAATATATATATTGAATATTTTCTTGTTCTTTTATTATTTATTATGAAATATATTTAAACATTCCATTGTGACTTATCTGTATAGAGATATTTAACTTTCCAGAGTACTTGCATGTTTACTTGGTGAAACTATGTGGGCCACTCATTATAGCATTGCTCTTGGTCAAACTACCATTTGTATTAATATTAATATTGCAAAGTAAGATTGGACATTCTTTGTTAAGGGCCTTAAAGTAGCTGATAAGGAGTTGGCTGGTGGCAGTGATAACTACCTTATAGTCTGACAGACAAACAAGCAAACACGAAAACTATTTGAAACTTGGTAAAATACACAACAGGAAAGCAGAAACAAGCTGGACAAAAAACGGCACTGACTATTTTATTTAATGTAAGCGCTTTCAGCTAAGCAGATGCCCAGCCTTCATCAGACAAAATTCACTTAACACAGCTCTATTTTTATATAGAGACACTACATCCACAAGTGGCTAATAAGCCAATCACAATACTGAATTAATAAAAATTATAAACTCAATACACACCTGATTATATAAAAAACATTTCTTCATCTTTCAAGCCAATGTTTGACATATGTTGACTCACTAAACTACTCATCTTATAAAATATATAATAAATAAAAAACACAAGTTACAAAGAAAACATATTTAGAAAAGTAAAAAGTAAAAAACCCGAATGCTTAAAGGTATTAACAATAATGGCTAAACTGTTTAAAAAGAGAGGATATCTCACGTTCATATTACTAGTAGTTATTACAACAAATAACATTTATCTAAGGAGAGCTTTAAGTTTAAGAATACACTTAATGGAGGCAAAATCATTCAAACCTGGAGGGAGATGTGCACATGCACATGTTCTAATCTGCCATAATAATTCTTGCTCTTCTAAATGCAACTGCCAGGGCCCTCCCTTTATGTCATCATTTTTAATCTGATACACTACACTAAATACAAAGCAGTGGTCAGGGAACTCTAAAATATGCCTGGCAAGTGCATTTATGAGGTCCTTCCTACCTATGGCATACAGGTGTTCGTAAATTCTTTTCTTTATTTTTTCTCTCTGTTTTGCCTATATAGAAGGAAGGACATTTCTCACATCGAGCCACGTATATCACTCCCTTGGTATCACAACTGTAGTTTCCCTTGATAAAATATTTTTTCTTGTTGATATGCACTTTGTTGTCAACATGAATAAACTTACATTGTGGGCACATACCACATTTGCGCATGCCCATTATTTTATTTTTGGGTTTATCCGTGGCCATTTCAACAGGATTTTTAAGATTAATACCCCTTCGATATGTAAATTTTGGGTATGTACCAAGAACCTTAACTAGAGCTCTATCTTCAAGTATAATGCTCCAATTTTTAGCTACAACATCTCTAATAACTTTATAGTCCACGCTATATGTGAACAAAAAGTTAATTCTAGAATGTGCAGGGGAATCCATCTTAATAGTGTCCTTCCCCGATCTACCCATTAGGCCACCAACCAAAAGGGGCGTGAAATGTCCATTAGCCCTTTTAACCTGCACTTCGTGCATCATCCCTCTTATAAGACTATCAGGATAACCTTGGCACAGAAACATTTTACTAATATTGTCACATTCCTCCATGAAATCAATGTCATCTGAAATCATTCTAGCAGCCCTGACAAATTGCCCTTTCACTACACTCCTTTTTTGGTGGAAGGGATGACAACTAGAAAAATGGAGATAACTATTTGAGTTGGTTGGCTTTCTGTAAATTAAAGATTTAAACTTGTTATTAATTTTATCTTTACAGATTTTTGCATCCAAAAAATTAATTTTGTTCACTCCAATACGTGAATTCCAAAAAATCAGTCATTCCAGAGATGTTGTCTATAAACTCTGGAATAAGGCTATGCGGGCCTTTCCAGATGAAGCACGTGTCATCTTGGTATCTAGTATACCAAGTGACATGTTGCTGATACAGTTCACTATTGAACAAACAGTTACGTTCCCAAAAGGCCATAACGCTGTTAGCAAAACTACACCCACAGGGAGACCCCATAGCAATCCCTATGTTTTGGAGAAAAAACTGGTCCTTAAACACCAGAAAATTGTTTGAAAGCAAAAAATCCAATAAAGTCCCCACTATGTACATCTGTACATTGGTGGCCTTTTTAGTCAGCATAAAATTTCTTGTCCAGTCAATACTTAGTTGGTGAGGTATGACTGTATACAGATCTTTAACATCTACAACCAGAAAGACCACATCTGAATGATATTCAATTTTGTTAAAATTCTCCAAAAAGTCCCAGGAATCTTTGCAAATCTGTGGTTCCCCCTGGATGTATGGTTTAAGGATACCATCAATATACTTGGCACAAGCATAAGTAATAGAACCCCGTCCATCAACTATGGGCCTTAATGGGGGATCTATTAGGTTTTTATGAATTTTGGGTGTGCCAAAAATCGTAGGAACCTTTGGTGCTGACATGGACAAATAGTGAAAGGTGTTACAATCAATACTACCTTCTAAGAAAACTCATCCAAAACTCCCCTGATTTTCTTATAAGCTAGATGCACTTCATTCAAACTAGATCTCAAATATGTGTCAGACTGCAGATGAATTAACATTTTATTTTCGTAACGGTATTCATCCATAAACACCAGACCCCCTCCCTTATCTGGTTTCATGACTCTAACTTTACATTCATTAAGAAGTGAAATAAAATCTAATTCATATTTAGATATATTACTTCTCATTCCCAAATCATGTATGTTGTTATTGAGTCTAGCCCTAAAATCAATGTCACACATCTTTTCAAAAGTATTCAACCCACCATGAAGAGGTGGGTTGAACACGCTTGACACTCTAAAGGAATTAAGGAGTGCAGGTGTATTCCCTAAAGAAACCGCCAAATTTAGCTTCCGGACATACAGTTTAAAATCTATAAGTGTTTTTACAAGGTCACTCCTTTTATCAGGAATGAACGACAACCCTTTTGAAAAAAAGTCAATCAGGGGTTGCTCAACGGTTAGCACGGTATAGTTATAAATCTTAAAGTCACTATATTGGGTTGTAAGAATCTCAGGTCCTGTCTCTAAAGGGAATGTCATCTCCTCCGTTGATTCCCTTTTCTCTTTCTCTGTGGTTGTCCCCTGTTGTTCAATCTGACATTGCTGTTGTCCTGTGTATTTCTGTCCCTGAGAAAAACGTGCTCATTATTAATACTAGCAAGTTCTTGATTTTGGTTTTGACCATGTCCATTGATATTATTATTATTATTTTGGCCCCTGATACGTTCACTTCTACGAACAGGTGTTTGTTCATGGTTAGTGTTATTAATTTCAGATGTAGAAGCTATTTTAGCCACATCACCACCCTTAGGTAAATTCTGTCCTACCATAGGGGGAGGTGGGTAAGCCTTGTTGTTTGCATAATCTACTTAGCTGAAAGCGCTTACGTTAAATAAAATAGTCCGTGCCGTTTTTTGTCCAGCTTGTTTCTGCTTTCCTGTTGTGTGTTTTTTACCTTATAGTCTGGGCAAAAGGGGGTATAGCTAGTGAACATGTGCCAGCCTTTCCCAGGTGTGTGTGTAAATCAAACCTCGAAGAATGTGTGTGTCAGCTACTTGGGCAGGGACACAAAGCACTGGTTGGACAGAGAAGGTGCTGGAGGTCTTGGCTTGACCACTCAGCTGAGATCTCAACTCTATAGCTGTGCCAGTGGGAAGTCATATTGGAGATCTAGAGAAAGAGGGAGAAACCAGCCCTAGACCGACTGTGGTCTCTGTGTGCTCTTAAGGGAAACTGCACTTGATGCAGAAAGCTGCATCTGGAAATACTGTGTGTGTACCTGTTATCCTCCCAGTGTATGTCCCCCACTGTTGCAGTGGTGAGGACTGCGGCTTCTTGATTACTGGTCCAGTGGTGGGGTGTCACAGTTGGCATTAACAAAGTTTAGGAATCGCTGGGCTCGTGCATTAGAAGCAGTAGATTACCAGTCTATAGAGGGGTAGTTGAAATATCCCATGAATATCATATTGACTGAATGGTGAGGGACTCTAGTACATTCAGATAGGTAATATGGGTTTCCTGGGATATGGAGGGGGACCCATAGGTTGCAAGGGTATGGTACAACACCCTGTATATGGAGAGTTGCACATGTATGAGTTCCATTGGTTCATACACTTTAACTTGTCTGGATATGAGAATGGTTTTCATACAGACTGAGATTCCTCCACATTTACTTCCTTCCTGCGCAGTAGCTGGTCTAAAGGTGTAAAAGGCATTACAACCTTGCACTGCTTGGGTACTCTCAGTGACTTTAAACCATGTCCCCTTTACTACACAGTTGTCTACACTCTCCAGAGAAAGAGGAAGGCTTCCAGGGAGTGGAGTTTCTTGTTGAGACTTCTAGCATTGAGCAGTATCCCTTCAGATATTCTATCATACATTTAGTTAAGTTAGTAGGTTTATCAGTTTGGCATTGCCTAAAAAAGACACTATGGAGGTGGAAAAGGTTTTTGCCAATATCCAAAAGCCTAGAGGCTATAAAAGCGTGGACAATCCCTGGCAAAGCAGCGTGGTCTTTCAACCACGTCCTTACAGGCCGTCAAATATTGTACCACCCTGGACTGACACCAGAAGCTAAGCCAATAGTTAAAATCAATCATTTTCCGTTGGTAACGTGGCATCATCCTTGGAGAAGATAGTATGCTGCCCAGTACTAGTCTCATATCTGCTTGAGACAATCAGCAAACTCCAAGTGCCTCAACATAAGTAGTTTTATGTGTAGGATCTTTACCCTGTGCATTAGGCATGGTGCAAGTGTCACTGACAACCTCTACAGGATTAGTTTTGGTTGCATGACAGAGTTTTGCCTCCAGCGTTAAAATGTATTTTACAACTCTTGCATACTGTACCTGTTTTTTATTAAGAATATTTAAACCTCTCACATACTGTATCGGTTTTATTAAGAATAAGTGGGCTGTCAGTGTACATGAGGCAATTGCTACAATGTCTCAAAATACCCACCTCAACCAGACTGGCCACAGAGAGAGTTGGGAAGTGCACATCAATGGCCATCTACTAGGGAGCAGTTAAATACTGAACAAGTCAATAAGACAAGGAACTTTATGAGCAATGCAAACTAGATGATCTAGTAGTTAAAAAAATATATATATAGACAGTACTGCCACAAAAGTATAAACCACAAACCTTCCTAATGTAAAATAACTGCTTTGGAGCACAAGTGCTTAAACCAGAAGTAGGACAATTTTAGAACAACAGATACACTAAACCTTCAATCAGCAATTCTCAACTCAGAAGGGCATACACTACATCTTCTATCACAATTTTTTTCCCCACCAAGGGTGAAGCAATGAGATGAAGTCTGCAACAACAACAATCTACATTGCTATGGCTACTTATTTTTACCACCTTTGGTGATTACAGATGATTACCAGAAGTGATTATCTATTGAGAGGGCATTTAGTGCATGACAGCAAAGGACAGTTAGGATGATCAGAACTAGTGATCATTGGTATGGCTTGGTTGAGAGTTATGGTGTACAAAGCATACTGCCAGAAAGCTCCAATCTGAAATGCTTCTGTGATGACTCATTTGTCACTTTTTCCTGAGGGAACCCAAACAGATGTGCAGACAGTGGTAGCAGTATACACTGCCTACAGCATCATACACATGTATCTTTTTTTTGTTTGGGAGGTGGTGTGCCCTGTAGTTGAAGTGAAATAGATTGCTGTGGCTGTTGTTTCTGTCCTATAGTAACAAATAAAGTAGATTACTATAGCTTTTATTACATTAGTTTTGGCAATCACACATGAGAGGGGATTGCCATAAGGTGCTGTGTGCTTGAGGGCAAACTGTGAATGAAAGCAAAGTGCAATTACATGAGTCATGCAAAAACAGTCTCTGACGTGTGTGTGTGGGGGGGGTAGTGAATAGGAGGATGATCTGTGCATTTGCCTAATTTGGCTCCACGTCCTCACAAATAATTTGACCCCAGAGAATAGTTGTATTAGTTAGGGGGGTATAGGGGTTGCATCCCCTCACAATACCCAGGGTCGACTTGATAGAATCTTAGGAGAAATAAGGGAACCAGTTAGAACTACTACACAAAGGAATTGTGCCAAATCACTATACTTAACCAGTGCCGGGAGTATGTATGCATGTTCAAGAGTAACAGGAACAAACCACTCGCTGACAAACAGGATAAACGCCCAGTGCTCCAGAAAAACTTAAATAATATTGAAGAAACCAAAAGGAGCAACAAGGCTGATGCAGAGTCACAAGTATAGATGAAAAGCAAAATCCTCAGGTTAAAATCCAAATGAAAGGCAAAATCCTCAGGTTAAAATCCAACTTTAATTCCACTGCAGGTCAGATAAGCGCTTTCACTCATTCATTTGAGCTTCATCAGATCATGTAACAAAGACCTTCAAGTACATAGGCTACATTTATACAGTTAAAACATCTCCTATTGGCCTATCAAAAGCTGCTTCTTATTTACATATTCATGAGTTAATCTAAGCTTAAAAATATATGCACATATAAACATGCTGAGATGTATAAGATGTCAAAGTAAATATAAAAAACATATAAAAACTCTCCATGAACACTCAAGATGCTCTAATAAATATGTATATATAGATATATATATGTCAAAAGAAGTATATTTCAAGGGGTAAAAACATATATGTTCCATCATTTATTATAAAATCTACAAACATTCCTCTGTTTGTTTAACATAGGTTTAATGGAGGCTCTCTCATTGAGACCTAAACCCCTATCTGCTCTCAATCTAACTATCCACATACTCTCCTTGCTCTCAGTATGGTTCCTGATGTCACCTCCTCGTGTACTGGGTTTAATATTCTCAAGAGCTCTAAATAAGAAATAATGTTCAGGACCTGCTTGGGCTACGTGCTTAGCTAAGGCATTGTGAGGTGAAGCCTTCCTAATGTGGTAAAGATGTTCTCTTATCCTGTCTTTAAAACGACGATTGGTTTTGCCAACATAAAATGCATCACATATTTGGCACACTGCCAAATAAACTATATGAGTAGTATCACAGGTAGCTACAGCACATATGCTAAAGTTGGTGTGCAAGTCAAGGATGTTCAAAAAATGGACTGGGGTCAAGAGAATTACAATAATTACAGCGTCCACATGGTTTTGTGTGTTCAAGAGGCATTGACCATTCATCCCTTTTTGAATAGCATAGCATTCTCCTTAAATTTAATTTATTCCTATATAAAAAAGAGGGTTTAGCCCCCACAAGTTTACCGATGGTGTCATCAGTACAGAGAATAGGCCAGTGTTTCGTAATAATATTCTTGATTGCTGGACAATCAGTACTATATGGTAAAGAAACCCTTACATGAGTTGGTCTATCATCTCTACCATTGTCTATTGTAATGGATCCACCAGTAATAACTGGTCCAAAATAAGGGGCTGCTCTGTTCAGTCTAAGTTTATTGACATCTAAGAGGTTGGACTCAATCTCTTGTGAGCTATAGCCCCGTTCTTCTAGCCTTATCTTGAGGTCACTCACTTCCATTAGGAAGCCTTCATCTGTGGCATTTAGCCTAGAGGTTCTCACCCCCTGGCCTCTAATGATATTCTTAAAAATATGCTGTGGGTGCATACTATCACGCTGTAATAGAGTATTAAAATACCAAGGTTTCCTATAGACACCTGTATTAATCAAAACACATGCTAACTTTTCTATATACAAGTCAAGAAATTCTATCTTCTCTCTAGAGTGATTCATACTGAAGGTTAAATAGCTAGTGAGGTTGTTCAATGTAGTATGGAACACAAAAAAATCATCAACACTGCCTCTCCATAAAACAAAAACATCATCCACGAAACGTCTATAAAAAGTTACATGTTGTTTAAACATTTCTAAATTAAAGAGACTCTCAAATTCCCAAGATGCCAAGAACATGTTTGCATAGCTGTTGGCACAAGGTGTGCCCATGGCTACGCCACCTCGCTGTTAGTAAAACTTGTTGTCATAGGTGAAAAGATTGTTATTCAAAATGAGTTCAAGGAAATGTACAATGAGGTCTACTTTAACTGATGTATATTCGCTATGTAAGAGTAGATACTCAGTGATATAGATCAGGCCTATGTTATTTGGTAACACAGTAAACAAGGACTTGATGTCAAACGTTACAAAAATCAAGTTATCAACGTCACAAATGCCACCTAAACAGTCATACAAATCTGTTAAAAACTGTTTGGAATCTTTCAGTACAACTTTGTTCTTATTCAATATAGGTCGCAAATGTTTCTCAACATAGACAAAGGTTTTCAGTGATCCAACCCTGACCAGACACTATGGGTCTCATTGGTGGGTCAATGGAGTCTTTGTGAATCTTAGGTAACCCATGTATTGTTGGTATAAGTGGATTCTTAACAAAAAGATAGTCAAACAATTCTTGATCCAAGATATCACCTTTCAACATATCTAATAACATATTGTTTACGTGACCAATAGTGGCTTGCACTATTTGTTCATTAACTTGTAAATAGAAATCATCTTCCAAGAGTTTAATCATAGCATCATGATATTTGCTAGTGTCCATAACTACTATCCGACCACCTTTGTCAGCTGGTTTGATGGTTATGGACTGTAATGACTGGAGTTTAAGTAAGCTAGTCTGCTCCCCTCTAGTCAAATTACCATTCTTCCTATATTTCTTTAGAGAAAAATATTCATACAAGTCATCCTCAGTTAGTTTCAAATATGCCTCAACTAACGGATGATTAGGTGGGACGAAGTTGCTAAGCTTCTTAAACTTTGGTGGTCTAGTAACGTTATTGTCTGTCAATTCACTATCAGTTTTATCATGAAATAGCAGTTTAAGCATAAGGTTTCGACAGAAAAGTCTCATGTCTACTACAGTGTCCGTAAAGTTACTGTGTGCACTTGGTATAAAGTTTAGGCCTTTACATAATAATTTCTCATCACATTCAGTCAACAAATATCCTGAGATGTTATGTATCATAGAATCTGCTGGTATCAAAATTTCAGCTGTATCTAATTTACTTTGTTCTTCCACATCTTCTTTATTGTCTGATGTGGTACATACTCTTCTGATAATTTGCGTTTCTGTCTCCCCCTGCTCATAGAGCGCCCCTTGTTATATTCTTGTCCTTTCGGACTGGGAGGGAAAGGGAGCTCAGTTACTACTCCTGTAGTGATGGTGGTATGTACTTTGTGAGGTAACTTAGATCTCACTATGCCATCATCTACTGACAACCTCTTATTGATCGGTCCCTTCACAACATGTACTGCTGGATATAAGTTAGTTCTGTCTGCAATATTATTCACAGTAATAGGCTGACTAACTTCTTTAGTATTTGTATTAATAGAGCTAGATCCACTCTCACTATGTAAAATAGTAATTACATCATCAGTATCATTGGAAGTAGTAGTGTTATTAATGTTAGCTATATTTTGTACCCTATTACTAGGCGATACATTGTTATGTACACAGTTAGTAATATCCACAGCTTCACAAGCATTATTAACAACATTAACATTTTCAGAACCAGTACTAGGTTCGGAACTCAGTTGTCTAACACTATTATAGTCATTAGGTTTAATGGTAGCACTATAATGTCCATGTTTAGGCCAAACGAAGACTTGTCCTAAATTAAAATCTCTGTGATCTCTAATTATCTTGCTTCTCTTCTGTTGGAGAAGTTTCCGCTCTAAGGCCGATATTCCATCCAACAGGCTTTCAAATAGTGGTTCTATTACAGTACTTGGGAAACAAGAAAAAATTATCTTCTGTTGTTTCTTAATGTTATTAATGAGTTTTTCCTCTTCAGAGGCAAAAAAGTCAATAAGTAACTCCATGTACTGTTTGCTTACCTCCAAATTCAGGCGCTGCCACCTTGAAAACAACTCTGGATAATGTTCCCCCTGATTGGGCATGTTTAATATACGTAATCCTCTCGGTACAATTTTTGTGTCCAAACAATAACGAAAATGCAAACGCTGTGTTTGCAAACGTTTCAAATGTGCAAAGTCTTTCTCTAGACTGTCTAACAGGCGTTGTAGCTCATCCAAGTCGGGTGTCGCCGTATCCGCGTCATCAAAGCGCTCCAAAGCGCCGAATTGCCAGGAAGTGACTGTTGAACAGACGAGATTCTGTTCAAACCTCTTCTGTAGATGAGCGACTGAGCCCAGGTCTACACCTCGGGGCTCGTAGTCTAGCTCAATATCTACAGTTTCACTCTGACTCTGCATAATAGGAAAAAATAGTGCAAAGGCACAGTAACAAATAAAATAGCCAAAAATGGCTGTATGCAGGGTAAAAATACAAACAAAAGTTATGCGCTAAGCAAACACTATTCACTGGTAGTAGACTCTGCTCCAAAATCAGCGAGAAAAAATGAAACTAATAAAACAGGAACAAACCACTCGCTGACAAACAGGATAAACGCCCAGTGCTCCAGAAAACTTAAATAATATTGAAGAAACCAAAAGGAGCAACAAGGCTGATGCAGAGTCACAAGTATAGATGAAAAGCAAAATCCTCAGGTTAAAATCCAAATGAAAGGCAAAATCCTCAGGTTAAAATCCAACTTTAATTCCACTGCAGGTCAGATAAGCGCTTTCACTCATTCATTTGAGCTTCATCAGATCATGTAACAAAGACCTTCAAGTACATAGGCTACATTTATACAGTTAAAACATCTCCTATTGGCCTATCAAAAGCTGCTTCTTATTTACATATTCATGAGTTAATCTAAGCTTAAAAATATATGCACATATAAACATGCTGAGATGTATAAGATGACAAAGTAAATATAAAAAACATATAAAAACTCTCCATGAACACTCAAGATGCTCTAATAAATATGTATATATAGATATATATATGTCAAAAGAAGTATATTTCAAGGGGTAAAAACATATATGTTCCATCATTTATTATAAAATCTACAAACATTCCTCCGTTTGTTTAACATATGTTTAATGGAGGCTCTCTCATTGAGACCTAAACCCCTATCTGCTCTCAATCTAACTATCCACATACTCTCCTTGCTCTCAGTATGGTTCCTGATGTCACCTCCTCTTATACTGGGTTTAATATTCTCAAGAGCTCTAAATAAGAAATAATGTTCAGGACCTGCTTGGGCTACGTGCTTAGCTAAGGCATTGTGAGGTGAAGCCTTCCTAATGTGGTAAAGATGTTCTCTTATCCTGTCTTTAAAACGATGATTGGTTTTGCCAACATAAAATGCATCACATATTTGGCACACTGCCAAATAAACTATATGAGTAGTATCACAGGTAGCTACAGCACGTATGCTAAAGTTAGTGTGCATGTCAGGATTTTCAAAAAATGGACTGGGGTCAAGAGAATTACAATAATTACAGCATCCACATGGTTTTGTGTGTTCAAGAGGCATTGACCATTCATCCCTTTTTGAATAGCATAGCATTCTCCTTAAATTTAATTTATTCCTATATAAAAAAGAGGGTTTACGGGTCGACTTGATAGAATCTTAGGAGAAATAAGGGAACCAGTTAGAACTACTACACAAAGGAATTGTGCCAAATCACTATACTTAACAAGTGCCGGGAGTATGTATGCATGTTCAAGAGTAAGTCTGAAATAAATTATTGCCTTTCTTTTTTTTTTTTTACTTTCTGCACAGGCATCAGAAATGTACATAGAAAATGAAATAGATATCTTTATGGGGAGCAGGTGAAAAGACTTAATACATGTGAAAATAAATATCAAGTAATGATCATCTATCAAATAAAAATATGGCTCATCAGGGTCAGTGAATATGTCTTGTACCAGAAAGTTGAAATGTGGTACTGTACATATGTGTTTTGGTTTTCTTCTCAGTGAGACATTAGAAGTATATAGAATGTGGGTATCACTTTGGGGAGCATGTGATTTATGAAAGCAAATGGTAGTTAACAAGGTCACTTCTGGCTGACTATATGGTCACTATATTTCTATGATTCTTTCAAAGTGAGAGGTACTGTAACTTCTCAACAGAAGCACATTCTACTGGAACAGTATGTGTGCATTTTCTACTAAAGTACATTATTAGTAGTCCATAATTTTTTCATTGTTAATTGTCTTCAGGGAGCCATAATATGGCATCTTAACCATAATTGGTAAATCTAGCATTTCGGACGTCTTTTGCTGTCACATTCTGGCAATATGCCTGGTGACTACTGATACAGTTTGTTGGAGGGATAGGATCTGTCAAAATGCTATATAGCCATTGTATTTGTGTGACTCCTTCACAGTCAAACGTAGCATACCCTCTTAGAAGTTGGATTTTCCATTGAGGCAGTGAGTGTTTTGCACTAACTACCTTATTAGAATCCTTTTTTTTTTTTTGTAGACTGTCGTGGAACTGACATATTGCCTCTTATATCCAGCTTGGAGCTCAGTTTTTCAAAGTCCATCATTTTCAATTTGCGACTTAACAATACCTCCCCTTGTTTTACATCTTGATTTTCAGTTATTTCAATTTACTTCATACCTCTAAACTGTGCAGACTGTCACAGAATTTCCAGATTTTTGGTGTATTGAGTACTGAAGGCACAAGATAATTAATGGACACATTTCACACCCTTCCAAAAATCCATGGTAGCACAAATCTTGTTATTCAGGCATAATCGTTTATACGAGCAATATTTAAAATCTTTCCCTACCTTTTTTGACTTTGTCCCTCCATTAGTTTGCACTAAGTCTATGTTTCTTGCACTCAGAAGTTGAGAAGTATAGTTTACTTCATACTCCTTTTGCAACAATTTCTGTTTGGACATATTTGAAATCTTTTTTTTTTTAATTCATTTTTATCTTTTTTTAGCTGCACCATGTTTAGTTATATGCACAAAAATGACCAAAATAGTACTGAATTGTGACTTGATTGGGACGTCCAACATAAGGTTCACAAATTAACAAAAAAATGGGATTTTTTTTTATACAGTGAAAGTTTTCCTAACAGAATATGCATGTGAGACTATAGTTCAAACCCATCTACTCACTTTTCTCCTATATGCCTCACCAATTTTCCCCATCCTACAATCATCCCAGCTACCTAAACTGCAGCAATCCTACAATAAAATTGCAAACTTTGCAAGAAATCTACTTAGAAACCTTGATCTCCACCTCGGTGAGAAGCTGATATGACTAAAATAATTCAAGAAACACAGAAGGGTGAAAATAATAAGTGCGTTTTTCTGAGGGGGGAATCCCCCTGAAACTCCATATCTGCGCCAACTTGAGAAAAATCTTCCAAAAGAAAGGAATCATTGCGAGTGCAAACAGTCAATGATTTCCTGTGAAAACAATTAACAGTGTTTTCTTCAGCATTTTCTTTATTTGGGCGACTGGTGTTTGATGAATTTCACCTTGACCATACTATAGAGGAGACTTTTGCAAAAAAAGCACATGGAACTTCATTCCTTTAAATAGCTAAAACTATCTAATCTACTAGCCTTTTCTCATACTAAGACTGCTCACAACCTCTTCTGCAACCCAGGCAGATAACCCTGTTACCAGTTATAAAACCAGTGCATACACAAAAACTGCACTCACTAAACCAAAATCTAACACTCATCAAAAATCAAAAAAAGGATAATGTGACCATCTATATTCTGCATACATTGAGCAAATGTGAAACTCAATCCCAGCGCATATCAGAAATACTTATTTAAAGTCTCTTTCGAGATATATTTCTCAAGGAAATGGTCCCACACTTGTAACAACCACCTTACCAAGACCCCTTCTTATTCTCAATCTTATCCAGTCTAAAATTTACAATCCCAATAAAATCACACCAATTAATACACAGTCCTTACATTCATAGATTAGTACTAGGCTAACCGCCCTTGTGAGCCATTTTAAATCCTAGACAATTACCCAATTTTTGAGAATCAACCCCTACCCTACACCTTGTGTCTGTAAGGTAGACACCTTAACCTTTATGCCAACCTCTCCTCCTAAGTCCTGTCCTTATACCAAACCCAATTCTAAATTCCCTCTTCATGCAGGCAAATCAAATACAAAAAAATTCTCACACTTTTACTTTAGTAATATGCTTTCTGGTATCAAGGAAAATTAGATATTCGGATAAAATACGCATACACATTATTTGTTGTGTGCCAGAATTACCAATGACCTTGTAAATACACTGCAAAATAATGTGGAATAATGATGTCCTTCCTTGATCTCTGTGGCAGTATTAACTGATGGGACATCCTGCCAAAGATAGTCACATTAACAGCCAGCATACTGAATGAGCTCCCTCTCCTCGCGCCATTCATCCAAAGGATGACCTCAACTAAGTGGAGCCAGGGGTACATAAGAAAGGTACAGGTGTGACCTACCTCAGCACTTTCTTGCTTCCAGCTAAGTACTGAACTATCACTTCAGCTTTGGTCTGCCAGCCACATATTTTGTGACTTTTCCTCAGCCATTGGGCAGATAAGCGTCCCCATTTAGAGAACGTCCTCATCTGTTTTTTGTGCTTATAAAAAGGTTTTGTACATGACATCAAAAATAAGGAAATGTGTTTGTGGGAGGCAGACTCTTCACAGACAGCACCATATAAGTGCATTTTGCTTTGGTTCAGACCATAATTATTGAAAATTTTCTGTCAGGCTCCATGCCTAAGACTTTTGTGCAAGATGCGTCTGCCAGTTGTATAAGAACTATTCCGACTGATCACTGTTACAGTACTACATCCCCCATACCTCCCCCTTCGTTTTGTTGGGTCGAAGTGGATTGCTATTTTTTTTCTCCTTTATCCACCTCTTTGATTTGTATACATTTAAATAGTAAACTCTACTGTTTAAATTCCTTGTCTGGGACAAGGAAATCCAGACAGAAATCACATCAATACATCCTTTACGTACTCCTTGCTTTACTGGTTTGAGGTCATATGCCAGATGTGCAGCACAAGGAGAGGAGTCCAGGCTTTGGTATGGTGGCTGGATGTAAACCTATCCTTGGCAGGATATCCCATCAATTACTAATACTGAAACAGTTATCAGACATCAATTGTTATGGTAATTTCATATACAACTGTACCTAATGATACATTTTTATGAAACATATATTATGTTCAATGAATATACCTAAGCTTAATATGGTGTAAATAATGCATACTGTATGTTACATAGGGCGCACAGTGGCAAGGCAGATAGCATTGTCACCTCACAGCAAGAGGTTCTCCAGTCTGATTGTCAGCTGGGATGCCTTCTCTGTGGAGTCTGCATATCCTCCATGTGTTCTTGTGGGTTTCTTCTAGATGCTTCCGTTTCCTCCTACATTCCAAAAACATGCAGTAGGTGGACTGGACACTGGCCATAGGTGTGAGCGAGTGTGTGTTATGGAAGAACAGCCACAGAAGGGCTAGCCACTGATGTGAATCTTGGCTCTAGATGACTGTCACTGTTGGGGTGACACCCTGACCCCATGTGCAAAAATGGGAAAAGGGGTTCTGGGTGGATGGATGGCATGTTACACAGTAATGATTAGCTATTAAGTTGTAAGCACATATTTACAGTTTGCTTGTTCAAATGAAAAATCAAATGCAGAAAAATACTCGCCAGTAGAGTACCCCAGGATTCTGTGCCGAGACCTCTCCTGTTTGGCATCTACTTTTCTGAAGTACTAACCAATACCAAAGGTTTCTGGCTGACTAAGTTTGCAGCTGACTGCAAGCTAGGAGCAGCCACTAAATCCCCAAATGACTTAAACATCCTGCAGGATGTGTGTACTGCTGTAAGAAATGCCTTTGATTTTGCAGTGGGGATGTCAGTGTCCCCCTTTACACAGCCCTCATTAAGCCAATCATCAGATATAATGCCCCCTTTGGCATGTATCTGTCCAGACGCATGCAATAACTGGAACACCTACAAAGATACCTTACTAAAAGGATACATGGCCCAAACAATATGTCCTATATGGACTGACTCAAAGCCTGCCACTATACTCAGTATCTTACAGACTGCTAAGGGATGACTTGTGTCTGGTATACAAGGTATCCTCTGACCCATTATTAATGGATTCGTAGCCAATCTTAGGGACAGGCCAATTAGGGCGCCGCTCTAGCAGGAGCGCTTTTCAGGTGAACTGAATGGTGTAAATAGATAAGGATGAGAGTACTAGATGGTGTGGAGAGGCACTGTGGAGCCCTTTTGCTTTGCCTAGAGCACCACTTGACCTTAGGCCGACCCTGAATGCACTTACTGCACAACTGCAAGTCACATGGCATCACAAATACTCAGTCTAGAGATCTAAACCTCTTCTGCAACATCAACAGAATGGTTTGGAGGGACAGGTACATTTCACAGAGAATAATGCTGCTGTGGAACAGACTTCCCATCCACATAAAGCAAAGTTCATCCCTGTTCATTAATAGCAACTTAGATATATGGACGAAAACAAAATCTACCTCAGGATTATTCCCTGTACTGCTACTGGACAGAGTCAGCTCCTAAATGCTTTACTCATGCATGGGTCTCTTTAAATTATCTATGGTATGATCCCAGTTATTCTCATTAGAAGTAATACATAATTATCGACAAAGAGATTGGTAAGGCCAGTCTATTACAAAATGGGATGGGATATCCCGATCACACAAAGGGCGACGCTTAAAATGGTCAGCAAGGGCTGCTAGCCCAGTACTTAACCTATGAACCTGTGTGAAGCTTTTCTCTCTGGTCCTCCACTGAAAGGTGGCTTTGCCCAATCAGTCTTCCCCAGTAAACAACAGGAAATGATAAACAAATGTCAATAAATGAAGTTAAAGTGACTGTGCGTTAAAGATAAGTGGTTTCACAGGATTATTACATGTGTATCAATACAGGATAGTTATTACTAAAACTTGATAAATTTCACTTTTGGTATCCAACACTAGTCACATCAGACCAAAAGATTTCTGGTAAATGCTGACAGGCACAAAATTACCTAGCTCTAGCTGAGTACAAAAAGTATGCCTCGCTACGCCACGCTTCCATTACAAAATTGTTGTTCTGTGAATTCTACTTCAGATAAAACAGTTTCTGTGAATCATAGTTCATATAAATACTTCAGAAATCCAAAAACAGACAGGACTAGGTACAGTACTTTCTCAGCGCAAAGCTTTTCGTCTGAGTGTCATCTTTCAGGTTGCTGTTACTTTCAGCAACGTTTTGACAGGCCAAACAAAACAAGTCCCAGCTTTACACCCTCGTGGCATTCCGGTAGTCAACAGCCCTGCCTAACGAATTTCATGACTGGAAGTGTTTTTAGGTTTCTGTTTCTACTATGAAAAGTAATAAACGCCCAGAGACATGTCAGTCTGGAATCTGGATGCTTACAGAGTATGCTGGGTGTGACGCGGCACCCTTCTGCCATCATCCAGGCTGAATAAAAAAGCTACGTGTACTTCAGCATTGACCATTTTACGTACTCAAATACCAATCCAAAAGTTGGTACTGCGTGTGGGACAGTTATTTCTGCATCCCACACATTAGCATTGAAACACGCTTGTCACGTCACTCAATTTTTTACACTTCGTGACTATTTGGCAAAATCAGTTACATAAATTTAGATTGCAAAAACTTAAAAGCAACACTTCAACCAGCTTAAAAGACAGAAACTAAATAGGTGTGCTTAAGTTGTTACACCACAAAATCATACTTCTCAGCTGCCCAGACAAACACAATGTCCAGATTTTTGCCTCTTTATTTTCGGTGTGTTCTTAATAAAATCTGTGTTTTTCCGGCAAATCTTTGAGGACTGAAGTCACTAAACAAAATATATATATATATATATATATATATATATATATATATATATATATATAATATGACAAGCGTTTGTGTTTCAGACTTCATATCCTTCAGGAAACGTATAATGATGCAAAATCTTTTAAACTTTATATAGCTAATACTTAAAATCTGTCCTTATTTGGGCCATTGACACCCCCATTTCTGGCTTTGTCCAGATTTCTAGTTCAGAAAAGTTGAGCGGTATGCACCACCAATACAGAATAAGCATAAAGAAGTCTACTCTTTACTCCCCCCAATGTGTCATACAAGCAAAGGCACTCGATTGTCCCCAAAGCGGCTTTCACTCATACAAATACAGCGGTGTACAAGCAACTCTCCAACTACAGTAAACGTGTCCACTGTGACGCAAGTGTGCTGCATTACTCTACTAACCCACAGTCCAGTTAAAGGGGCAATGTGTAGTACTTGTTAATTAGATATTATGGGTGGTAGGGGTCTAACAAATAATAACAAAACGTTAAATTACAGCTCGTCTCTATACCCTCTAACATGAAGCAGTTGCTTTGCAGAAGAATAGATTCCAAGCAGCTTCGGGTACAAATTTTAATTTTCTGTCTACATTTTATGCCTTGCAACCTTCGGTTTTCCAGAGATCTGAAATATATTAAAATGTGGAACAAATGGCCAAACATGAGGAATACGTCTTAGCGTTAACTAGGAAGCCAACATGATAGTTAACTGTTTCTTCATAACTGTATAAAAAAAAAAAAAAAAACTTTTTTGATGAATTAATGTTTCAAAATAATTTATCATGGATATTTGTCAAAATATTAACAGTATATATGTCAGTCTTTTTCAGTGTTGAATAGCCTGTAATGTGGATTTTTTAAGAGTCACAACCAGGAACGTTCCTCAGAAAAATTACAGTACAGAAGTATGATTTATATCTGCTTTCAACGTTTGCGAAAAACTGAGTGGTACACTTTTTGTTGCCATGCAGTAAACTTCATTCTCCCAAGCACTGCTGTACTTCTGCGCTATGCTACAGTCCATCACACCAACTATAGATGGAAAAAATAATAATTTAGATGTTATGGTCTCGCTTACCTTGCTGACTGTGTAAAACTTTGTCGGACTACAACAACTACGGCTAAAGAGGCCACTAGGGTGTTGACGATTAGAGCCGCTTTGTACATAATTTCACGTTCCGTTATACAGAAATGATAAAACAGATGTTAAAACACCTTTGTTAGTCGAACAGTCTGAAGAAGAAACGCCTAGCAGCTGGCCCAAACCGGCTTAGCTACTTTCGGGAGGCCCAAGTTTTCCTATAGCAGCCTACGATCTAAATCTGACCCAAAGCACTTTTTTCAAAGCTTTGCTGCCAAACTTTGTAGTTTTGAGGGAAGTCAGAGTGAGGTAATTAGAAACAGTTGTGCATTGAACTCACGTGGACTGCATTTAGTCTATTTAAATTTTCTTTTTTTTTCGTCTTACTGTTATTTATTTATGTTTTGTCCACTGATGCATACCTAAGCCGGAAATCTATTTTTCCTAGGCTACGTGGAAAGGTGTTTGTTATTAAAACTTAAAAGAAGTAGTGAGGAGTAACTTTTGGAAGAATGTAAGACGTTTGCTGTGTTAGACAAACTTGCCATTGGCATTTTCAACCAGGATAGTGAATGGCTGTTCTTCATTCAAATCAAGGATATATGCCCTCCCCATCTGCAATTATGCCCTAACCATAGCTCTCAGTGTTCCAACTCTCATATCTCTAAAACCAGGAGAACTACTTCTCATAGATGTTCAACAAATGGTCGAAATATGGACTGACAGCTTCAGTTAGGAAGCTCAATAAGTTTTTTTGATTAATTAATATGGTTCAGTACTGTTTACCATGGCTATACGTTAAAAAAAATTCCTAAAGCGAAATGTGTTATAAACCCTTTCAATGTGGAACTGTGAGGGATATTGACTTTTTAAGACCCTTTCAATGTGGAACTGTGAGGGATATTGACTTTTTAAGACCCAAACTGAGGAAGTTTCTTTGTAATGAGGGACACTCTAGAGGAATGGCCCTAAGCTGCCATTTGGAGTGTCTGCTCCATTTAATCCATTTAGGATGATCACTTCTGTTGGCCTTCAACTGATTTCTGAGGTGAGTTCTAAGTGATGTGAAGCTTTCTAAATGTTGTTACATTCCTCTTTCCTTAAACTTTATTCAAGAATGCTCCAACAATCTCCTGTTTTGTGAAACAGAAAGGAGTAACTGTGTGTGTGCGTATTTGTGTAGATGTGTGTCTGTACACACACACACATATATATATATATATATATATATATATATATATATATAGTATGTGTGTGTGAGAGAGCAGTGAAGAGCAGCAGGAAGGCATTTTACAGATATTACAGCACTTTCAATGATATGGCTTCATGCCTCACAACTCCCTAGGAGTGCACTAATGTCTGCAATACTCACTCCTGGATGCCTTATTTGTTGTTGTTGTTACTAGATGTATATTTATGTGCATACAATTTTAAAGGCATTACTTTTAAAAGGAAATTACTTAAATAGTATTATATGTGGGTGCAAAGTAATCTTTTCACCACATTTAGATGACGTCAGGAATTTGCATTCCCCAAAGGTATGTGTCATGTAACAGCGCCACATAGTACTGTTGTGTTACTATCCATAACAAGTATCTTTCTTCTACATAACAATCAGAAAAAAACAAAATGAAAACTCCAGCCAAGCTAGAACTTCCAATGAGTGACCTCCCAAATCTCCTGTAACAGAGGCACATGGGATATATGCAAATTACTCCTATGAACATTAGGTGTTTCAGCTATATGGCGATTCTGACTTTTACATTTAAAGTCATTTTAATGGACATTTTCAGGCCAACAAAGCCAGACCCCACTAGCTATGGATATGCATATTTAGACCTTGTTTTTGACCTCATCAGCATAGCATAAGCAGAGCATTTGACTAAGCATAAGAAACACATGGTTGTTATACCCAGCTGATGTCCATTATTATTAGGGTGACTATCCCAAATAACAAATTAAAACAGAGTTAGAAGGTCACACTGAAAAAACAGTCAGAAAAAAATAAATGAAAATTCCAGCCAAGCTATTACTTCCAATGAGTGACCCCCCCAAACCTCCTGTAACAGAGGCACATGGGATATATGCAAATGACCCCTATGAACATGAGGTGTTTCAGCTATATGGGGATTCTGATTGCCCATGACTTTTACATTTAAAGTCGTTTTAATGGACAATTTCAGACCAATAAAGCCAAACCCCACTAGCTATGGATATGCATATTTCAGCCTTGTTATGACCTCGTCAGCATAGCATGTGCCTCTGTTACAGGAGGTTTGGGAGGTCACTCATTGGAAGTTCTAGCTTGGCTGGAGTTTTCATTTAGTTTTTTCTGATTGGTTTTTCAGTGTGACCTTCTAACTCTGTTTTTATCTTCTACATAACACTGACGTTTTGGTTGCTGTACATTAAATCTCAGCCATTAGCTTTGATTATGGTTAATGTTTGCAGCCAGTGGTATATTAAATGTACCTTGGGCAGTTTTCAAACCATGCCCCTTCCCTCCCCCCACACACACATGCACACTTTTTTTGGACCAGCCAGCAATAAATGTTTATGTTCTTTTGGATTCAGCTTCCTGATTTAAGACTATTCAAATTGCTGTCTTTATACTGCACCAAGTTCCATACACATCAGTTTCTGGCACTTGAGTATATACACCTCAGATTTCTGACTGTTACAAAAATGGCCACATGATTGTATTCCATCTTGCTTTGCACAAATGCATACTAATCTTGCATAGCAAAATTAATGACTGTTTAACCTGATCATGAAAGGCAAAGTCAGTCATTCTCATCCACAAACAGCCCCCATACCCAGCATTATATCTCCATTGTTAATTGTACACCTCAGATGCCTGGCAGTTAAAAAATGAGAAAAAAAGAGGGTAAGTTACTTTCACCCAGATAGCTGCTATCCCACCCAGCCATTATAGCCATTAGCTGTGTCCACCTCATCTGACTGTGATAAAAGATAATGCCTCTCAACTTCATAGGAAATTAATCTTGACCAAGCCAAACAAAATGAGGGTCAAAGGCCCAGAAAAAAAACTCATTTTCTTTTATAGTTAGAAAGCTTGTATGATAACTTTTTTTGTATTAGCCCGTGTTTCTAAATGATATAAAGTCTAAAACTCAAGTCTATTTCAGTAATTGCTGACTATAATCATTGGTGATTTTCCAGAAACTGTAAATATTATCAGGTGCAGAGCAAACATATGTGCAACATCAGAGGCATTGTGTGAAATCAGGGACAGTTGAAAGCTATGTAATTTCAACTTTGTTTAACATAAACAATAGCTAAAAGTTTTCCAACTTATTTCACACAAATGAACATTAGTCCTGGAAAGCCAGGTGGTTAACTGTGCAAATGAGCAGAGGGTAAACTGTTTTGATCCACAAGCAGCCTGCACCCCAACATAGTAGAGTTATAGGCATTTTGTCATGTAAACCTCCTCTGTGACAATAAGCAAGCATGCACACACACACACACACACACACACACACACACACACACACACACACACACACACACACACACACACACACACACACACACACACACACACACACACACACACACACACACACACACACACACTTATGGCTCATTTGACTGAAGGCACATTTCATTAAAAAAGCAGTGCTTCATTTCTTCAAAACCACAAAAAACTGAATACTAATAATACTGAATCACAAAATATTGAAAAACTCAATCCAACTAAAAATACCCAGTGATATAGACCCCAACTATAAAATGTAGATCAAGTGTCATCTCGGTAGTGCTACTGTTAGGGAAAGGTGTTTTAGTAATGTAAGGGGAAGGGTTAGGGACAGGGTTAGGATTACAACACACGAGTGAGGTGTGCAGGGGGCTTCAACCCACCAACACCACCTTACTCATGTGTTAACACTAACCCTAACCTTAACCCTACCCTGCCCCTAACAATATACATTACAATTTTAAAAAACCTTTTCCTAATAGTACCACTGTAGAAGACGTAAGGACACAGAACACATACAGCACCGATCATGCAAAATAGTAAAGCTATCCCCCTTACTTAACTTACCCTAACTCTAAATTCCATGAAATATTTCACACGTACCAACCACTATAACCTTTTCAGTCAGGCATTCGTTTTCATAATCATAACTACAAACACTATAAAAATGAGCATGTGGTAAAATTAACTTTTGACATTATGTGCTTTCAGTCTTTTTGATTATTTTTGATTATGAAAATAAATTTCAGTCAAATGTGCTTTAGACATTTTTAGCAATAACCTAAGGTAATATTTATGCTCTTGGGGGAAATTTGGCCAGGGCATCAGGAACTTCCCCTGCCATTATCAATAGGGCTGTAGGATCTTTTACATCCACATGATTTACCACCAGCTCAAGCAGATGGGACTTCAGTCTGTCATCTCATCCATAGGGATGACAGACTCAGGTGTGCAGCCCACCCCTTATGCTGCACTGTAGTGTCATCAATCCATGTACTTGGTGCCAGAATAGAACCCACAGACTTATGCACCAAAGGCAAGTGTGCAACCTGTTGCACTACTGACACTCGTTAGTCTTCTGTAGGAAGGCATTGAGCTTTTGCCATAATAGTTGCTTAGGTAACATGTATACTGTTTTTCAGACTGATATCTCACTGAAAGGTCAACTTAAGCTGTACAAGTTATGCATCTAGGCTAGCTATTTCAAAACTTAGCACAACAATCAGGGATACACCTAAAATAATGAGAGACAAAACAAATAATCGCAGACTTTAAATATTGCTCTTAGATAGTTAGAAAGTGCTAGAGTTTTGCAGTAACATCCTGAGCAACTAACTGTAAAGAACACAAATTTAGTTAGGCATAGAAAAAATGTGAAGCAAATCAGGGGCATTTTGTAAAAGTTTCAGTTTTGCTTCACACAAAAGCTTACCTGACAATAAATATTCTAATCAATTTCATACAAATGAAACCTAGTCCTCTTAAACCTGACTTTAGAATGAGCAAACAACAAGAGGGTAAGTTTTTTTTTCCTTCGCAGCCCTCCCCTACTTAGTAGATGTAATTCTCATTGATGTGCCATAAAACTACACATTTTATAAGGCACAGACCAAAATATAAAACAAGGAGCACCCTGTGAAATCAGGGATAGTTTCATATTCCTTTCACAAAGTTGACAGAGAATAAATATTTCAATTTATTTAATACAAATGCACACTGGTCTGTTGAAGCCGGATTTTAAAATGCTTGATTTCAAAAGGGTAAGTTGATTTAATCTAAAGGCAGCCCTCCTCCATTTAGTGGCAGCAGTCCTCTAAAATTTACCACAGAATCAAAAATTTTATGTATCACAAATAGTAAAATAATACTTAAGGACAATTTGAAATTTGTTTCTCACATAAACAGTAGCAAGTAAATAATGAAATCAGACTTTAAACTGAGCAGACAGCAGTTGTTTTCATCTAGACTTTAAAATGATCAAGTAACAAGATGGTAAGTTGTTTTAATCTACAACCAGTCCCTACTCAGTTTAGTTCCTATAATTTTCAGTGATTTGCCAGAAAAATAAAATTGCATGTGCCACAGTCCAAAACATGATACAAAGTCAGGGACAATCTGCAAAATTAGGGATAGTTTCATTTTTTTTACATACAAACAGTAGCCAGAAAGTAATGCAGTCAGACTTTAAACTAAACAAATGACAAACTGATGTCATCCAAACATTAAAATGGTCAAAGGATAAGACAGTAATTTACTTTTATCCACAGCAAGCCCCATAACTTTCAGTCTTCCATCTCCAAAATGTGGAACACTAGCTGTCATAATATGGTACAAATGACTAACATCTTTAACTAGAAAGGTCAAAGTAAGGCTAAAACTGTTAATTCATGCTTATAAAAAGGTTCTGCTGGTAAAGTATTGTGATTCAGTATTATTTACTATAGATTTATTTATAAAAAATTAACAATGAAAGCATGGTAGACTCTTTCATTTTGGAACATTATGGGACATGGAATTTCTAAGACTCAAAATGAGGAATGTCCCTCTTAATGAGGTAGAGCTGAGAGGGATGAGGAGCTCCTCCCATTTACTGGCTGCAATCCTCATTGATTTATAAGAAAAACAAAAATTGTTGGAGACACAGACCAAAAAAATGAAGCAATGTCCAGGACAGTCTGCAAAATCAGGGACAGTTTGCACATTTAATACTTAGAAACAGTAACTAGTGAGTGATGCTGTCTGACTTTCTGCTGAACAAAGGAGAAGCTGATGTCATTCAAACTTTAAAATGATCAAATAACAACAGGGTAAGTTGGTTTCAACCACAATGGGCCCCAGTTTAGTGTCTTCAGTTATCAGTGATTTGCCTGAAATCAAATATTTTATGCGGCACATATCAAAAACATGAGGCAAACTCAGGAGCAGTTACAACTTTGTTTTACACATCAACAGGAGAGAGAAAGTAAGGCAGACTTTAAACTGAGCAAATGACAAGTTGTTTTCATTCACAGCTAGCCTGCAGTCCCCTATATTGCAACTGTCAATGCTATATCTGGTTCCCTGCTAATATAAAAACAAATACTTACACACATTATGTCACCCTTCTACGGAAGTCCACAGCAAAGTTTCTTTTCCTACAAATAAGTGAATATCCTCTGATCTTCTGTACAATGCCCAGCCTTCTGCTTGTTGCTTTCCTTACAAATAAAGTAGCTTCACTGGCCTGTGCTGCACATGTGCATGTGGTAGGTATTGCAAGTACACAAAGGAAACACTTGCAGTGTATGTTATTTAACACTTTTTCCTTAAAAACAAACTAATTTCAATAACAGTTATGTTCAATATGTACGCTAACAAAAATGAGTTAGCAGTGCCGAATATAAAAAAAAAATTCCTTTAGAATTAAATTATTTTGTTGTCAAGTTATGGTCCCACCTGGTGCTGTAAGCCTAGGGTGGCTGCCTGAATTGCACCTGTTAACATTTGTCACTGATTGCAGCATATCGCTCTATTACAAAGTTGGCAGACTTCTCTTAAAATGCATCACTGTGGCAAGCCTTTGTATAATATCAGAGTAGGCAGTTATACACATGTCAGTTAATACTGGTATGATGTTCAACACAGAAAAGTCTCTGTATTGCACTTTTGCTGCCAGTCTCATGAAGGTTAATTTGCACCAATACCAGCAACATCCACTATCCTTACTCCTATAAACTGTACCAACACAGACCTAGCACAGACATCACTGTATTCTATCTCACTGTTTATGCTGATACTGTATTAGAACTGCTTGGTACATCCAGAGAATGATATCACATTAATGATGTGAGTAAAAAAGCCATGCATACCAGATACATTAACGTATTTCAGATGGATGAATGAGTTACTTTTCATCAAGCACCTGCTATTGAAATGCCAAGAAAACTTTATATCAAGATACAAAAGTCTATTCACAGTCAGATGAACTATTCTAATACTATTACATTACATTCACTGAAAAGTGGCCACAAAATATATTCTGCTATTATAGTTTTTAAGTAGGTGACTGATTTCTTGGCAAGGAATATTACATGTTTGGTAAAGGGATATAGTGCCCTCCGAAAGTGCTAGCATTCTTTAAACAGGTCAAAGTGCCACTTGATGAAAGGCTGAAAGTGCATACTGCTTATGTCCATCTTGCAAAAACATTTTACACTGTTCCACATAAAGGTATAACTTTTATCCAAATCTGGCCAGTAATTGTCAATCTAATGTAGTTAAATGGGTAACATGATGCTTAAATAACAGCAAACAAGTTTGTTCCAATGTGGAATACCTGTGGCATCCAAAAGGACTTTGCACTGAGTCACTTGTTTTCAGACTGCTCTTCTCAGGTATAATAATAGGAAATCGGTTGCAGGATAACCAGACTGGCCACTGAGTACAAAACGGATAACCTAATTACTCCAATACATGATGGTAAAGTTCTCCAAGATAATCTGCAGGAGTAACAACCTTGTCTTTAAAGCTGATAAATGTAGCATTGTGGGATTTGGCAAAAAATACATACATTATAATTAAAAATAAATGGTCAAATCTAGACACAATTGTAGACAACAACTTACCTTTGGATCATTGTGTATACTTATGGCATATCACAGCTGTAAGATGTATCATAGGTTCACTTAGCTCCTCATTTCCAAAGAGCATATTCTCCTCTGCTATAACATGGTAGCACATATTCAGGTCTGTGTTATCCCAGTGTGTGTTTCAGCTGCCACATGCAGCATGTAAGTAGTATCAAACAGCATGAAGTGATATGTGATACATAACAGTTATGTTTGGCTAGATCATTAGTCATTCTTATCAGTGCAGAACAGCCATATCTGACTTCTGCAAATGCTAACCACTGTAGTCCCATACTTTCCAGATCTATACAATCTCCTACAAGGGCATTCATGCCTGCTGACTTATTTTGTTAATTGGAACATATTCACTGGTAAGGCACATTTGGCCAGCATCAGTGGCTGGCATTGTGAGGTTTGAAAATTAAGGTATCAGCATAATGCTGATTGTATTATGCATAATAAGGGTATTGACATTGGCTGTTCTTCCTAAACACTTCAGAAAAGTAGAAAATAAAGCATCTTGTAAGTCGAGTGTGCAGCACTGATAAAGATGACAGTCGATTTCTTTATTTTACACAGTCGTCAGCAATAAAGGAAAATGACACTGCCGTGAAACAGGATTTTGGACAGTGCTTTTACTAACAGGTTGTTTGATTGTATACAAATCAACTTAAAGGAGTCAAGGCAGGCCTTAGATGAAATGGAGCTCCAGACAGTGGACTCTGTGGTGCCTCATCATCTTGCAATCCCCCCATCACACCTACTCATTCCCCAGGTTTTTTTCTTGTTTTTTCACATTTTGTCTTACTCTTCAGCTTTTTTCTACATCCTTTCAGCAGAACCTGATTGGCCAAGACTGCATAATAAAAATTATGGAGGATGGCGCAGTGGTGCAGCGGTAGCATTGTCGTCTCACAGCAAGAGGTTATCTGGTTCAATTCTTGGCTGGGGTGCTTTCTCTACAGAGTCTGCATGACCTCCCTGCATTCTTGTGGGTTTCCTCCAGGTGGTCCGGTTTCCTCCCATGTTACAAAGACGTACGTCTGGAGCATTTCTCCCCGGGCCTCCACTGAAAAATGGCTCTTTTCAAGTCAGACTTTCCCAGTTAACAAATGTAAAATAAAAAAAAATAAAAATAAATAAAACAATTGTTTTAAGATAGGGGGTCTATATTATGTTTTCAAAAACTGAATTTGCTGAGCTGCATCTACATCCTAAATGCATTTCAGCAAACTGATAATAGTGAAATCACAGTACAGTGAGGATCAGAAAATTTGCCCTTTCCTCACTGTAGTGCGATCTCAGAGTTGGCATATATAATTAGTGGGGGGTACAGCCCCCCACAAGAGGGAATTCGCTCAACTGCATTTCCAATGTAGATGCAGTTCAGTGAATTCAGTTTTCGATAAGATAATATAGACCCAAGATAAGTAACTAGACTTCTTGATGCTCTGGGATGCATTTCAGAGCTTTTTCCCAGTCTTTTGATCCAAAGATGACCTGAACAAAAATATGACTAAAGAAAAAAATGCAATCTTATTTTTTTTCTTTTAAAAGTGAACAAAGAGGTGTCTAAGGCTTAATTTTCAAAGCTAACAAAAGGCTCATTTCCAACAAGCTGAGGAGACAAATGTTGGCAAGGGTATATAACTCATACACATGAATACTGACTGACTGCAACCATACACTGTCAAAAAGATACTTACCCTCTGGTGTTAGATTGGGTGAAAGTGAAGGAACAAATGGCTACACTCATATATTTCAAGTTGTTGATGTCATTCACCTTACACACCCTACCACAAAAAAACAAGAACCTTAAGTATCCCTCTGATATTAGAGTGGGGAAAAGTAATGGAACAAATAGAACACAGTAGCATATTTTAATCTGTTACAGTTGTATGTATATCCATAGAATACATCCTTATTCTACCTCCAAAAGATAGACTAATTTATACATGTTTGATGTTTGATTGTGAGGAAAGTGAACACAAAAATATTCACAGTAATGCATTCCAATCTGTTGCTCTTAGTATATTTCCCCTATGAAATCTAGTGTCCTCCTCTGTACTCCACTTAGGATGGTTAAATAAATGCTGACCACACCATCCCCCCTGATTCACAAAAGCTGTAGTGACCTCCTGTGCACACCTCTGGGGTTTAATTGTGAGGAAAATTGAAGAAATAATGATCTCATTGTTCCCATCCTCTCACACAAGCTGTGATGATCTTTTGCAAACATCTCTGAAGCATATCTCTCAACTTGCAGATGTTGAAAATAGGAACAAAGGCCCTTGAAAAATGGGAACTTCCAGCTGAAAATCTGGATATCTAATTAGCATAAAATCTGAATACAAAGTAACACGTAACACTTCCTGCTTTCAGTAGGAAAGTGGGATACTACTCAGAAATACATGTTCAAAAAAGAGTGACAAAAATGGCACATGATATAAGCACATTCTTCAAGTGACAGTGTAAAATCTGTATACTCTTCTTCTTCTTCTTTCAGCTTTTCCCAGTTAGGGGTCGCCACAGCGGATCACCTGTCCGCTCATGATTGGCAGTGGAGTTTTACGGTGTCGAGTTGCCAGCCCAGCGCCCAACCTTCCACAGAAGGCACACATGCACACACACTCACACCTAGGGCCAATTTAGTGTCTAATCCACCTACAGCATGTCTTTGGGATGTGGGAGGAAACCCACGCAACCACAGGAAGGACATCCAAACTCTGCACAAAAGGCACCGCAACTGAGGATCGAACAGGAGAACCTCTTGCTGTGAGGCGGCAACGTTAACCGCTGCAGCATTGTGCCCGCCCAAAAAAATGAACTGAATTGCTGAGTTCTACCACACAAGGTCACATATTTTTGCTTCTGAAAAAGTGAGATGTGTGTGTCCTCTTTCTTTAAATTATTAGCATCACTATTATGTTGGTCATGTATTGTAGTTGTCTGTGTATGAAACAGCTTCAAAAATCATGTGTGATAAGGAGGATTCAAAAGATTGTGTGAAGAGCTAATTAAAGCCTAGAAACGGGCATGCCTTTAAAAATAGGGGCATTTAAATCAGGCCAGAAAATGGGAACATTCCTGCTAAATATGGGTAGTTGAGAGGTATGCTCTGATGTCTGCTGACTGGGATGAAAAATTAAAGAAACAGTAACTGCGCTGCCCCCAGCCCATAACACCAGCTATAGTGACATTCTGTACATACCTCTAAGCAGGGCTGATTTTAAATTGGGGGGATCCAGGGCAAGAGACCTCTACTAAGCCGGTGTCAATATCCACTTACACAGTCTACGGTCTCAGAAGATGTAAGGGTATAGATGTTCTATGATACATTTTATATTTTATTTTTAAAAAAATAATGACTTATCTATTGTTCATTTATTACTGCTATCCAGAAGGGTTATGTATGTGCTCACCGATATTGTGTGCCCCTAGATAAAAGTTGATGATATTCGATGATATTTTCACACACACACACACACACACACACACACACACACACACACACACACACACACACACACACACACACACATTGCATTTACCTACAGACAGTTGAAAGAATGCTAGTTAACCTATGGCATGTCTTTGGGGTGTTAAATGAAACCAGAGAACTTGGATAAATATATAAAGAGATAGGGAGCATAAACTTTACACTGAAGGAGTCACATGAAAAAACTCGACCAGAGAGTTGTGAGATAATGCTACTCACTGCAACACTGTGCCACTTATCAGCTTGCACCATCATACTGCAGGGCTAGATTACTTTTATCAACAGGAATCCTCCATGACCATCAATTACAAACACTTTATTAGCTACAAGCACCTCAGATATCTGATTGTAATAAAAAAGGGCCATAATCCAGTATTCCAACTTGCTTTACACAAATGCACACTAGTCCTGCAATGCCAGACTCATAGCTGTTTAAAACTTTATCAGGACAACATGGTCAGCCATTTTCTTCCACAGGGAGCCCCTGTACCCAGAATATATAACCAGATTATTTATAGTTTGGTATAAAAACTGTAATGACAATGGCCACAGTGATGGATTTCAAGTCTGTTTCACCCAACTCATAGTAGCCACAATACAATATTCCAACCTCATTCACACAAATCATATTAGTTCTGAAAAACTCGGAATAATGAGTAAGTGACAGCAGTTCATCATTTTTATCGACAAACAACCCCATACCCAGTAATCATAGCTGCTTTGCTGTCTGTGTACATTTCAGATACTGGACTGTCATCAGACAAAAAAAGTAATGAAATAAGGGCCAAAGTTATAAGTCTCAGCTCTGATGCACACAAACACACAACTGCTCAGTAGCAAAAATACTTGTAACGTTAGCCTTGCAAAGCAATCCACTGCCCATATCTGGTTGCCTGTCAGGAAAACAAAAAAAAGAAAATTAACTTACCTCATGCTATTGCCAACAACTGCTGCTGTTTTACACCACAACCATCACATCCACACTACAACTTACAATTAGTGGGCTTTCTGTTCTTCGCCATTAGTCTCAATGGCAAGAAACATAACACTTGCAAATTGATACATCATGTGTATAGCACCTCATCATAGGTTGCCACAGGTGTAGCTGCTTGGAATGGGAGCACTGTGCCCAATTCATTTAATAATTTAAAGTTCAGAACAGCTAATGCTGCTACAATGATTTGTTGTAAACAAATAAACAAATACAGGATGGAAAAACAACCTAATCCAAATAGAACCCTAGGTAGCTACCTAGTTCAACTTTTGGTAAGGCTGGTCATGGTTGGGGTGGCATTAATGGGTATTTTGGTAATGCTACTAAAACCACATCTGAGTAAATGTATAAAACTGTGTTAATGTAATAGTGTAGTAAAATATAATACATACACTTCTATCTGTACAGTGTGAGCTCTGCTCAATGTCTTGGCTGAAATGAATTTGATGTTATGACACTCCAGTCATCCAGTTAAAACTTTGTAAATAAATACATCTCCAGTGAATGGTGAAAATATGCACAGACCACAAAGGGCATACACATATTCTGTCAATTGTTACAGATTTAGCACCATCGTACCCTTTGTGAAACATTTTAACAGAATAAATGCTTACCATTTGTTTTTTCTTTGTAGACACAGCAGCCCAAGGCACCTTAGATTAGAATGTTCACTGTTCATGTTTCTTTGTGGGAATGGCAGTCAGTGGCAATGCTATAGCATGTTACAAGACAAGAGAATACTGAAAATGTACTTTTAAACGTTTACGTTAAAACGCAGAAATAATGAAGTCCATTACACAAAACAGAAGAATGTAATAAATAATAATTTGCCATGCTGGTAATCAAGAACACAAGGGATTTATTAAAATAAAAGTAACCACTTTCATCAATTATGACAGACAAAAGTGCTCACTCTTACCACAGTGGCAAATTTGTATCTTTAAATATTTGCCATTTGCTTTTTATTGGGAGGCATAGAGTCAGCAGCATGAGAAAAGACTCACAACTGCAGCTCCCCAGCTCAGATGACAAATGCAAACCAGAAGACAAAGGAATTATCATCAAATAAAGCCAGGTTTAGCAACCATGGGGATCACTTTGGGAGATTTTTGGGAGTCCCCTCAAACCGCAGCCCTGTCATTACCCATTCCTACCCCTTTCACTATGCCATACCCCTCTCCTCCTCCCCCTATCCCCATCCTCTTACTATTGCTTACTGGACCTTACTATTTTAGCTTATCTATCAATACTGTATGCTATTAGACAATTAAGAGCAAAAGCAATATATCTTTTTTACTTATATTTTGACCAAAACAAAAGTGAAAACAAAACTGTACTTACTTATAAGGAGTCTTTCTTCCTTTATAGTCTTCAAAACATTGCAGATGTTGTCAGTTTTCTGCCTTCTTACATTCTGTGGATAAGGAATCTTTCTTTCTTTATGTTCTTCATACCTTTCTCAATGTCAGTGTTTCAGGTTTTTGCTTCCATTCATTCTGAGGTAAAAAGTAGCAGGAATATGTGGTATTACATTTTCACATTGGGTATTAAGGCAATATGCTATTATACAATTAAGAGCAAATTGTAGCTTACATTTATTTTCCCCTCCTCTTGTTGTTTCATCCTTTCTGGTCATCCCAGTGCTCCTGTCCATTGCCGGTTCTACCTGCTCCTCCTTCCTCCCTTGGACTTGTTCTGCAAGTGAGATGGGCTGTGGGGCTCTTAAGGACATCCTGGTAGGCAGAGCCATCATCTGTTTGTGCTGCTGAGGAGTGTTACATTATGACCTACCCATTTTTCTTCTCCCTACCCTGCATTCATTGATAACATCCAAGGGCTACTTCTGTCTGGGGATCATACCTTCCTTCAAAGAGTGTCCTAGATGAATGTCCTTGCCCCAGGATGGACATGCCCATCTCTCCCACCTCAAATGTCTGAACCACTAATCGAATTGGGGATCAACTGGCAGTGGTTAGAGCGTTGTCCTTCTACACTATGGTGTTTACTTTTGTAGCATACATTTTTGATAAAAACATATTAAAACTAAACTGAACTTACTTATAAGGGGTCTTTCTTTCTGTATAGTCTGCAGATCTTTCCAAATGTTGTTGATATTTCAGATTTTTGCCTCTTCATGATGTGTGGATATGGAGTTTTTCCTCATTTATGTCCTGTGGCACTTTTTAAATGTCAGTGTTTCAGGTTTTTCCTTCTTCACATTTTGTGGAAAAGAGTATCAGGAATGTGTTCTTGCATCATACTATTTTATTGCAATATATCTTCAAATAAAAGCATGTTGATATGCAACTGTACTTACTGTTAAAAGCCTATCCTGCTTTCTGTTATGCAAAGGCTTTGAAAATATTGACATTTCACTTTCTTGTTTCTGTTCTGTAGTGTCTCTCAAGAGGTAGTTGATAACAAACTTGATTCATCACATTTTATGGATAGTATTAAAAAGTTTCTCTTGCTTTTTGTTCCAATAAGTCTTTCAGCATGTTGCTGAAATTTATTTTTTGTTGCTTCATCATATTTCTTGGATAATATTGCAAGGCTGCTGAGTGCATCTTGGCATGTGATTGACCATAGATAAGGTCTGAGCAGTTTAATTTTGAAAAAGCTTCTCTCATGCCACTGTGAGTAGCACCGCAAAAGTACAAAAAGTGCATTTCAGAAATCAGGAATTAGGATCTTTCACTCAAAGCAAAGAATTCCATTTCTAGGCTTTCCAAAGAATTAAAAATTGGTTTAAATGCTCTACTTATAAAATCAATATTCCTCACTTTCTGCTCTACAAATTCTTCAAAATGCTGTCAAAGTGTAAGTTGCATCATCATATTCTTCTTATAAATCCTCTTTGTGAAACAAGGTTTTGTGTATGACCTTGTAGGATGTTTGACCTTAGCTAAGACTTGGGTACTTTAATTAGGATAATCTCCTTTCTGTTGATATGTCTGTCAGTGGTATTATCAGAAATATCTTGAGTAATAAAACTGTAAATCTAGTAGCATTCTCTCATTCAAAAGAAGGAATTCCTTGATTTTCAGTGGCTCTTTAAAGTATGATGAAGGAAGACTTAGCTTCATGGCTTCCATTAACTTATAAAAAAATATTTCCTATTTCATTTCTGCAAACTCTTCTTAAATGCTTTTGAAGTTGACTTTTTTCTTTTTTATATTATATACATAATATCGCAAGGCTGCTGTGCCTATCTTGGAGAATTATTGCCTTAAGTAAGATATGAGAATTTTAATTTGGAAAGGTATGAACCCTCCAGTGCCATTGTAAGTAATACTGTGAAAAATATGCAAAGAGCAATTTAAAAGTAGGAGATCCAGCAGGTCTCTCACTCAAACAAGGAATACAATTTTCAGGATTTTCAAAAGCTTTTCAAAGTTTGAAGAACTGGTTACAGTGATTCTTATTGTTCTTGCTTTCTGCTCTACAAATTTGTTCAAAATGTTTTGAAGTTGAACATTTTTGCTTCACATTTCTAGTAAAGCATTTATTTGAACTTGGGATTTCAGTCTAAATCCTGCTGAATGTTTGGCTTAGATAAGACTTGAACAATTTTGATTCAGAAAAACTCTTTTCTGTGACAGCACTGTGGCTTTAGTACTTCCATTTACTTACAGGGAAATATTTCATGCTTTCTTTTCTGAAAATATTTCTCAGAATGCTGCCAACATTTATGATTTTTTTAACCTCAAATTCTGTAGCTAGTATTAAAAGGCAATTATGTCTGTTTTGGTGCACAGTTAAATGTAGCTATGATTTTATGAGTTTTCATATGGAAAAGCTCCATTCACCTGATGCCACTTTGAGTGGTATTGTCAAAAATATGCATAGAGCAATAAAAATGGAAAATCTAGTAACTCCGTCATTCCCAGTAAGAAATTGCATGATTTTTATAGTACAAAGTATGACTCTGGAATAATTATCTTCAGTTCTTCCATTTCATCAACTGGCATATGACCATCTACATCTATTAACTTTACAGGCTTCACAAGTTCATTTTCCTGAATGGGCTTTACATGTGTCAGTGCAGTTTCAAAATCTGCTGTATGTTTTTGCAATCATGCGTTAGGAAAAAAAAACTCAACATGTTATTTTTCACCTGCTAAAACCATGCCACCAAAGACTACATAGTCTTGTCTAATACTTCACCAAAGCACTGTATTTTGTAAACTTAACTCGGGATCAGTAAAGGGATCAACAACAGACTCATAACTTCAATGTTTTTTTCTTTCTCAGTCATTTTGTGTGGAATTATGGTCTATCTCCGAATCATTTGCAAGTTCATTTGCACTAAGGTATGTTCAGAGGCAGAATATCTATATTTCATAACCCAATCAGTGCAGATTTTCAGATGAAGAAAGGCATGCGGTAAGATCTGATGCAATTCTCTGTAGTTCTTTGCTGACAAACTTTACTTCAAGCAAATTATACTAGAAAACCAGTGAATCAGTAAGCTTGTAGTTTTACATTTGGTTAGCTAATGATTTACCTTCACTTCTTGCCTGAAATTCTTCTGACGTTTCAGCTATTTCTTTAAGAACATCGTAAAAATTATCAGTTTAATACCTTGTAGTCATTAAACTTTACATTTGACATTTCCACTTGGTTTCATAGAGAGGCTTTATGGACAGAATTGTAATATGTTTTACAGAAAACTTCTCATATCTTTGTTGATGCTGAATAAAAAAAAAAATATAAAGACTCTAAGGTGTTCCTAAAACGTCAGTGTACTAGGACATGTTTTGGTCATATGTCCTCTGTGACAATCATTTGGTATAAAAAATGCTGTTGAATTTTCTTTTAAAAATCCAAACACCAGATTTCTTTCCACTGTTGTTAGTTCCATTGTCATTAACATGGCCTTTAGTGGTATGTTAAGTCCAATACTAATTTTTTAAGTTCTTGTTTAAGCACATTATACATATTTTCCCAGTGCTCCTCTTTACACCTAGAAATGTATTCCCTTATTTCCATTTGTTTACCAGGATTATCTGACTAGGGATAATGACATGGTAGAGAGGAGAGATAGCAGTAAGTATTAATTAAGGAAAAACTACTTGAAATGAACTGTCATACACACCATTTGGTGTATCGGGTAATGTATCATCAGGCACATAATTGTCATGCATATTTGTATTTGTGTTGAAAACGGCATCCAGTTCCAGAACAGGTTAAATTCTTGTTTCGGGGATTCTGTTAGTTCATTGCCAGATGCAGAGGCTGTAGTGATGATGATGATGATGCCATCTGCATACAGGATTATTTTTAAAGTAAGTAGCTCCCAAGGTAGATTATCAATAAACAGTGAGAAAAGTAGAGGGCCTGGGACTGAGATTTGGGGGTGCCTCTATTGCATGGCAATTGGCTGAAGGTGACAAACTAGGGGCCTATAGTGAAAGTCCTATTAATAAGGTAATAATCAAACCAGGAACAAACTTTTACAGAAAAATGCTCTTCTTATGTAGTAGCATTTTATGGTTTATACATTGAAATGCTCTTTTTATATCAATAAAGAGTGCATCAGTAAGTTTTCTTTGTTTGAAACTGTTGCAAATGTTACTTATAAGCATTAATGTGGCACTGATGCTACTATACTTGGGATGTAAGCCACTTTATTTGTTTATAAGAATTTCATATGGTGTGAGAAAACTCAATATTTGTTTGTAGAGGATTTTTTCAAAAAGTTTGCAATACAGTCAAAGTTGACTATTGGCTGGTGATCCTTAGCATAGTTTTGGGATATCTCTCTACTGTCACTGGAAGTGGCATCACACAGAGGTCTGTGTTTGCCATCATCTTTCCATGCATGTTGGTCACATTCTGTCAGTTTCATAGGTGCTGGCAAAACAATTTCTTCTTTACCAGTGCTTGCATTTTCCTAGTCTGCCTCTTCATATGTCTCTGAGGTCGGCCTTAGATCACATTTTTTGCTTTTGTTTAGCAGCTTTTCTTGCTGAATTTCCTTTTCATATTTCCACTGAAGAATTTCTTCCAAAATTTTGAGCTCTTGTAGTTCTATTCAAGATGGGGTGGCTGAAAAAATACAGTGATGATTTAAACAAAATATCTCACTGTCTGGCTTAGATGTGTGTTTTTGTCCAACTTTTACATCTATTTTTATTGTGATAGATTGCAAAAAATATGGTAACCATTTGAAATGTCGGGACCCGCTAGAGCAAGTCCACAAATAAGGAGACTGAATGGCTGAAAGATTGGACTTACATGCACTAAGTCCAAGATGCCACTTCTCAGAATATTCCATTTTCTCTGAGGTATGCTGATCTCAGAATTGGTAACTATAAGTTTGGAGGGTGTGGGGGGCTTGACCTACAAAAAAAAGTTTTAAGGAGAGGAGTGATTTTCAACATTTGCTCTTCTCCTGTGTTTTCAATCTTTTTTTTCCAGTTTGTCGAAACCCGGCTTTCCAAGTGTCAAAAATATGTATACACACTAAAAAAACACAATTTTATTCCCTAACTATGATCTATGACTGCAAAGGAGGTGACAATCTTTACTATCAAATATTGCATTCTCTACAACAGCCATCAAACATCTTGTCTGCTTTCTATAGCCTTCAGTTGTTAAACTTGTTTATAAAGAAAATTCTCTCTTTCATTTGTTTAGTATTACACCACAGTAAAGCCAATAGCAGAAGCCTAACATCAGCAAGGACACCTTCAAGGGACAATCGACATAGGAGTAACATGCAAACTCTCCACAAAGAATGACAAAAAAGTCAGGATTATACTATGGCACCTTCAAATATGCAGTAACAACCATGGTGCAGCTGCCACTAAGCAACCAAACTGAGATGTTTTAAATTACTTAAATATGGTTTCTGTGTAAAGAAGGTCAGAAGATTCTCCTGCTATTCTGACATTTTAAGGGGAATGGTGAACAAAGTGGCATTCCAAGGAAGTGCAGACAAGCCCGACACTCTTAAGTTCATAGGTACTTACTAGGCTATTGATTTGTGAGGATTTTAAGAAGCTTATCCCTATATTGACATGTAGATTTTAGCCATTATATTTTTAATACAAATAACCCAGAGTTGGTCCAAATATGGATATGCTGGGACATTTACATGTTTCCCCTATCCGTGAGGGACAAGAGTGCTAAACTGGAGTTGTGTTTGCAGTTACCTATGCATTCATCCAAATTACATTTGAATAGAGTAAGGGAAGTACTTTGCTTTTTGTGGAGTGGAAGAAGGTTCTACAGAAGTGCAATTCTCTGTGATACAAACCTGTTCCTCTATCATGTTTTATTTAATTTGGAAAAGAGATTGAGATCCCTTGAGTGGGTGTTTATAATACCACTGGACTTGTGAATGTGTAATAAGTCTGACAGGATAAGGTCTGCTGAAGATCTCTACACAAGATAGAGGCCATCTCTCAACAGTCTTTATGATACTGAGAAGAGGGCAATGCTTTCAGAGGGCCTGCATAGTTTTCACTATTTAGGCCCTTGATTTTTTTAGTGGGAGAGCATTGTTGTTATTCCAGTTATGATAAGTGTTTAGACAGGTACATATTGAAAGGGGCATTATACTCAATGATCACCCTAATGAGTGCTGAGTGCAGTGGAACATCCTTGGATCTAGACATAGTACATTTAGTTATAAGCTGTGCAATGAAAAAAGACTTCCATACAGCAGTGGATGCATAGTGATCAAAGAACAGTTCATTATCAACAGAGAATCTGAGATCCCTAACTATAGGATCAATTTTCAGGGAGGGAATATGTTGTTATGTGTTTGTTACAAGGTGAGTCATGTTTTCCAAATGATACAGTTATATACTTTGTGGCATTTAGTTTTAGTCCATGGTTTTGCCATCAGCTATTTGTTTGGGATGCTCCCTGTTTGAGGATCTTAGTGTCTTCTGGGGAGTTAATAATGGCACCAAATTTGTAGTGATCTGTACATTTGGTCAGTCACTAACTCTTAACATTAGCTTTGATCTCTGAGAAATAAATCCCAAAGAGGAATAGCCAACAGGCTGAACCCTGGAATACACCACTGGTGACAGTCCTTTTGGAGGAGGCTTAGCTACCCACCCTAACTTCCTGGGTTCTATCTGTGTGCTATCAGAGATTGACATTTAGCTGGGAGAGTTTATTTATGATGCTTGAGTGTGGGATACTGTCATATACCTAACGAGGTCTATATAAGTGGTATGCACTGTTTTGTAGTCATCCATTGCTTCAGTAACTTTCATGAAGAAGTCAACTAGGTTAAGTAGGCAGGACCTGCCCTTGACAAATCAGAACTGGGTTGGGTGTAGAGTCTACATTCTTTTATATTAATTTCGTAATAATCCTTTCTATAGAGTTACAGATGAGAGTGGTCAGGTTTATGGGTCTATAATTCTCTAGGTCCATTGAAGCCCTACCTTTGTGCAGTGAAATGAGTATTGCTGCCCTCTATTCATAAGTTCATAGGTTGGTACTAGGCTATCGGCCCTAGGGCCTATACAAGCCTAGCCATAACAATTCCCTGGATATTTCTTTCCACAATATTTATTTCCCTGGACCCCTGTCTAGCAGGGTGACAGATGTGATCCCTGGGGTGAATTTCCTATCTCCCATCCAATTGTCAAGGTTTCTTTTGAAGAGCGCCAAGGAGGCACTCTGCTTGACATGTATGGGCAGTCTATTCCAGATTATGGGGAATCTCTGGGTCAGGAACCTATCCCTCCAGCATGTTTTGTTCATTGTGATGACAAAGTTTAGATCCCTGGAGCGTGTGGCTCTGAGGGATTGGAATTTCTTTAAATGGAGCATGTCAAACAGCTCAGGGATTGACATGGCCTTGTATGTTAAGCAGAGATTGCCTCTGAGTAGACGGCTCTATATTAGAACATCGAAGTTTCAGAACTTCGAATGTTCTAATATCGACCCCTATTCAGCAAAAGATGAAAACATTGAACATACAGAACAGCAAATTATTTCCTAGGGAAAAAATTTGCTGTTCCAAAACACATACACACAACACAAGCACACCAAACAAACAGCAATCCACACATACACCTAAAATCTTACACCTAACCCTACACTAAACTATGCACACACCACTAACTATCCACTTACCTTAACCCAAACCCTAACCCTAAGGTCCATCACTATCACATACTCACCTCACCCATGCCCTAACCCTAACTCACCTACCCCACCCTAACCCTCACGTCCACACAATCGCACACTTACCTGACCCGTGCTCTAACCCTAACTCACCTAACCCACCCTAACCCTTATGTCCACACAATCGCACACATACCTAACCTGCACCCTAACCCTAACTAACCTAACCCGCACTCAATCGTACACTTATCTGAACCCGACCCGTAACTTTCCACCACAGCACTGAAAATACTGAAGCAACAGAAATGGACAACCTTATTCTTTCCCTAGGAAAAAAAATGGTTTTCTGTTGCTTCGATATTTTTAGCTTTCACTGAATAGGGGTTGACTTTAGAACATTCGAAGTTTTGAAACTTTGATGTTCTAATATAGACCCAAGTAGACAATATGCCACAAAGTATAGCTGGAGTTTTTTTAGATGGTCAGTATAGGGCATCTGCTTTAGGCCTGTGATTCTTTTAGTGAGGCATTTCTGTGGCCTTTCCAGCTGTTGCAGATGTCTTGTGAGGTACATACCAAACGGGGTGTTGTACTCTATAACGGGTCTAATGAGGGATGAGTACAGTGGGACAATGACCTCCTTTTTTCTGGATGAAAAGCCCTTAGTTATGAGGTGTGCCACATAGAAGGATTTCCTGACTGTTGTGGTGATGTGGTTATTGAAGGTGAGACCACTGTCCACCTGTGTCCCTAAGTCTCTCATCACATTTTCGGTGTTTAGTGTACTGCCACCTATGTGGTAATTCATGGGTACATGTTTTTTCCCAAAGGGGATAACTATACATTTCTTGGCATTAAGCTTGAGCTCATGGCTCTGGCACCAAGCATCTGTTTCTGTAAGGCCCTTTTGTAGAATATCCACATCATTTGGGGATTCAGTAATGGCTCCCAGTTTGCAGTCATCTGCAAACTCTGTTAGCCAGAGTCCCTTAGTGTTGGCCTGTACTTCAGAGAAGTAGATGCCAAACAAGAGCGGTCCCAGGACTGAACCCTGAGGTACTCCACTTGTCACTTGTCTGGAGCTGGATTTGGAGTCAGCTACTTTTACAGTTTGGGTTCTGTCAGTAAGCTAGTTGGCAACCCATTGAGTGACGTTGGGATTTATGCCCAGCTTAGTAAGTTTATCTATGATTCCAAAGTGGAGGATGGTGTCAAAGGCCTTGGCGAGGTCCAGATAGGCTGTGTGGACCACCTTACCCTTGTCCACAGCTCTGGAGACTGATTTGAAGAAGCCAATCAGGTTCAGGAGACAAGATCGGTCTTTCACGAACCCAAACTGGGTGGGGTCCAGTGTTTTAAGGTTGCCAATGTCTTTGTTTATAAGTTCCATTATAATGCATTCCATATCTTTGCAGATCAGGCTCGTCAGACTGATGGGACGGTAGTTCCCGGGATCCAAGGTGGATCCCCCTTGTGGAGTGGGATAACTGTAGCTGTGCGCCACTCAGTGGGCATGAAGCCAGAGGTGAGGCTATGATTAAACATGACACTTAGGTGAGGTGCCATTTAATTTTCTAGTTCATGTAGTACACATCCCGGGATGTCATCTGGTCCCATGGATGCTGTATTCTTAGCTTTGGAGAGTGCGGTTTCTACCTGTTTGGCCATGATTACCGAAATTTGGCCATCTTTTGGTATTGAGATGGGCCCTTTAGGGGGTGAGAGGAGAGTGAAGTTTGCACTAAATCGATCTGCCAGGATATTGGCAATATCTTTGGGATCAGTATATTTAATGTCATTCTGTTGTAGCTCAGAGCATATCTGAGCATTGCCATTTAGATTCTTGACATAACTATAGAATGCCTTGTGGTTGTCTTTGTAATTTTTGGCAATTTTATTTTCATAACTAGCTTTGGAAGATTTTATGAGGGATTTCAGCTTCTTACTGAGGCTGGTAAGGGAGTTTTTTGCATCCTGGGATTTTCCTCTTTTCTGCAACAATTTCTTTCTTCTGTTGTATAGTTTGTTTATGGCAGGGGACCACCAGATTGGCGTCCTTTTTTTGGGGGAGAGCGTCTTGGTTCTACTTGAGATGGCAAGATTCATGCACAAGTGGATGTGCTCGTACAGTGCCTTAGTGTAGCATTCAGCAGTCGAACTTTCAGCTCCCATCTGCATGGGTGTCATGAAGTTTGTCACTTCTGACTTGAGTAGCATGAAGTTGGCTTTGGAGAAGTTTTTACAGAGATTTCCTTACTGGGGGGTGGGGGCGTGGGATTTGGATGTCAAGGGTGATTTGCTTATGGTCAGACCTAACTAATGAGGGGGTGACCACTGGTGTGAAGCATTTATCTCCCATGTTAGTAATGATCAGGTCTAGGATATTGGAGCCCCTGGTGGGACAATAGATTAGTTGATCCAGGGCGTTGGAATTTATGAATTCCAAGTACCACTGGGAAAAGTTGTTGGTACCCGAGTAGTTTTCCCAGTTAATGGCAGGGTAGTTGAAATCCCCCAGTATTAGGGTGTTTGGTTGTATCTTACTATTGTCAAATATGTTTAGAAACGTGTAGTGAGAATCTTGGGGTATGGTGGGGGATCTGTAGCAAGCTACAATTTGGATTGCAGTCTTACGTAGTGTTAGTTACACCTGGAAAATTTCAGATGCATTGTGTTGGGCAACTAGCCTGCAGGTGTGAATATCCTTGGTGAATATGGACACTCTTCCACCTTTAGTGTTTTGGTCTTGGTTTGGTGGCCGAAAAGTGTAGTAAGAGTTATAGCCTGGTATTGCAGGGGTGCTCTCTGGAGCCTTGAACCAGGTCTCAGTTACTGCACAGATATCGATGTTCTTAATTTTTAGAAGTGCCTCGAGAGAGTGCATTTTGTGGTTTAGACTTCTAGCATTGAGTAGCGTTACCTTCAGATTTTGCATGCTTGTATCTGTTATGGTGATGGTTTTGTTCTTTGAACCTTGCCCAAAAAAGGCACTACAGGGGTAGCAAGAGCTATAGCCAGAATCCCAGGGGTGACAGGTGTAGACCATTTCTGGCAAAGCATCATGGTTTGTTGTTCATGTTGTCCCAGGCAGACAGATACTGGATCCCCTTTGAATGACACCAGAAGCTTAGCCAATTGTTGAAGTCAATCATTTTGTCCTTATACTGTGATATCATTCTGGGCAAAGGCAGGATGCTACTCAGGGCTAGGGTCATACCTGCCTGGGCCACATGATTTGAGAGCTCTTCCATGTCTCTCTTCATTCACGTCTCAAGTCATTCACTCCAACATGGACAATGACAGAGTCGTATTTGTTGTGGAGTGACTTGAGTGTGTGCATTATGTGGCGGATCCTGGCACTCGACAGGCAGCTGACTGTAAGTTTCTCCTTGTTCAGCCTGGTGAGTGGGACATCAGTGTGCCTGACTGTAGAGTCACCTATGACTAAAGTTTTGGGTATATTGTCTTGCCTTAGGGGCTGTTGATGGGTGGCACACTGGTGTTGTGAGCTATGTGTCACTTTGGTTGTGACTTTTGTTTGTTTGCATTTCAGCTTTGGTGTTCCTTGTTGCTTGGGCAGGTTAATGTTAAGGGCCACCGCATATGTGGGTTTAGTGTTGCTATATGTGGGTGTTGATGGTGTGGTTTTGAAGGGCTGTGTGTTGCTTGAGGTGTAGTGCAGGTGTTAACCTTCTCCTCTTGACTGTCTACCACAGTCTTGGCTGGAGAGAGCTTTGCTTCCAGTTTGGCACAAAACCTGTTTTGTGGCTGTTACTGAATAGCTTCAGTAGGGGATCAGATTAGGCATGTTTCCAGCTGATCAGTAGGTGGCCTGGTATGTTGTCTGGCACCTTAGATATAGTGTTCTTTGCCTTAGGTAGCACCTTGAGTACTTGTTCTTGGCTGATTTGAGTGGGGTGTGCATGTGTGGGCTTATGATCTGAGATTATTGGAAGGGAGAGGGACATGAAGTCTCAGCTAAACGTGTCTCTTGTTGATTGGTTATGTCCTCTGGGTCTGAGTATGTGATTTCATTTACTATCTTTACAGTGCTGGCCATTGTTTCTGATATTTTTAATAGAATTAAAGTAAGCTTTTTGGTTATTCTTCACCTGGGCGGCTATTTTTACCTCATATCAGGCTTTGGTTGATTTGAGCAAGAGTCAGTGTTCCTTGTTTAGTTTAAGAAGAATGTTTGTGGCATCTTGAGAGTTAGATTTATTTTGTGTGTAATATGTTTTTTCTTTTATTACAGAGCCTGTTAATAGTTATATATTTTCAAATTTGACATATTTATTTCTGATGGGAACAGATGCATCTCTGCAGCTATTTACATGTGCATACAATCTGCTAGTGAAGGATTCTGCATAAACACCAGTGTCATGAAGATGGAAGGGGCTTTTTTTTTATGGAGGGGCAGTTGAAGTCTCCTAGGAGCTTGGCATTTGGCTTAATACACAGGGACTTCAAACTACTTAAGTAGGAGGTATGGGCTGAGGGGGACATAAAGGGACTCCAATAGTTAGCTATATTTATGATAAGAGGTTTTGTTTATGTTAAGTTGGATGTGGAGGGGCTCCATGTCACTGTCTTGTTAAATGAGTCTGGAGATGAATTGTTTTTATTAAGAATATGGAGATACCAGTGCCTTTAGTGCCTTTGTCTAATGTGGTGGGCCTCAGTGTATAATAAGCATTGAAGCCCTGCCCTGTCGGAGTGCTTTCAATAGTCTTGAACCAGGTCTCTGTGATAATGCATATATCAATGGCAACATACTCAACACTAAGCTTATCTCCTATATTTATGACATTACTTGCACATATGGTAAGGTTCATAGTGTATTATAAATATGAGTCACTGTTTAATGACTAATATCTGAACAGCAATAAAAATACATTTACAACAGATGGTTTCTGTTAGTGTCTTCCCCCTGCAACACACACACACACACACACACACACACACACACACACACACACACACACACACACACACACACACACACACACACACACACACACACACACACACACACACACACACACACACACACACACACACACACACACACACACACACACACACACACACACACAATACACTCACATCCTTTCATGAAGGAAGTTATTTCCCTCTCCCTCTATTCAGATACCAGTTATATATAGAGTATGCACAATTCGAGTTATGAAAATTACTGCAGGCTCCAGCCATTCACTTTTTCATACTTAAAATTTATCATTCATAATTCTGAAGCTAGTCAGGCATCAAAACTCACATAAAATGCAGATAAAAACAAGCGATGGAACCAACAACCAGCAGCAGTGCTACAGAGCTTCTTTTGAAGTATCAGTTTGGTAGCATAGATTAACTTAGCATTACATAATTATAATAGACTGGGTTTAGGTAAAATGGAGCCATAGCCAAAGGACTGCATGGTACCCCTAAGCCCACTTGTGTCCTTCCTTTTGAGTCCTCCACAAGTGTCCCCACCCCAGATCTTGACCTACCCATACCACTCATATTAATTTTTTCTTGTTTTTTGCATTATTTTGTCTTACTCTTTAAGTTTATATTTCATCTTTTCAACACACCCTAACATATACTGCACTGTAGTAACTGTTGGCGGAAATCATTTCAGCATGTGATCTGAGAGCACTATTCTCCCAGAAGCCATAGGATTCTAGATGGTCTAAGGTGCAGTTTGAAGCTTTTTTTACCTTTTTGATCCAGTGATGGCTAGTACAAAAATATAACTGAAGAAAGAAAGTTATTTTTCAAAGACATGAAGTATCCAAGTTTTAATGTTCAAAGCTGACAGGTTGTAGTTGTAATACATATACTGAACATGTCTCCTCACCTCATCTCCCACAACAAACTGAAAAATACATAAATAAATGGACACAGTTATGTATTTGAAATTATTGCTTTTATATATATATATATATATATATATATATATATGTGTGTGTGTGTGTGTGTGTGTGTGCATGTGTGTTTATGTATTTATGTGTTTGTTCAGTTGTTGCTTTGGTTGACAGTCAACACTGCAGGGTTGTTGTGTGAATGTCCAGTTTATTAAACAGATGCTTTGTTGGATGTTTACTTTGTCAAAACAGGAAAGATGGATGTATACTAGGTGTGGCTGCATTTGTGCAAGTGTGTTTGGGTTAGGGTTAGAGTAGAAGTTAAGTAAGGGGATATATTAAGTGTGTGTGTGCATGTGTGTGTTTGTGCAAATGTGTTAGGGTTACTGGGTTATAGCAAAGGTTAGGTAAGGGGATAAATTAAGTGTGTATGTAGGTGTGTTTGCGTAGTTAGTGTCTGAGCTGTCTTGTGTAGTGGTAGTGTTATGAAAAAGGCTTTTTTAAAGCTAAGATGCAGATTATGGTTAGGGGCAGGAGCAGAGTTAGAGTTAGCATCTATTACTAAGGAGGGGCAGGGGGATGATGTAACTTTTGATGAGGGAGAATGTGAAAATGATTCCTACAAAGACTATTTTATGGAATATGTCATAAATTTTAGGAGTATGGTTAAAGCACTAATGGGGTGGGCACAGAGGCACCTAGCCAAGCTCAACAGTAACAAAGGTATAGTATGGAAGCCTGAGAATATACAGTTGAAGAAAAGATGATAGTGCTTATTCCTTTTCCAACAAATAAACTGCAGACAGCAGAGGGAAAGTCCTTTGTGTATTTTCAACAAGCTAACATTAACAATGTGATGGAGTTGCCCGTCAGGAGGCAGAGACACAAACTCTCCCATGTTAATCTGATGAAGTCTTACAATGATTTGACAGTGGCACTTGTTCTCAGAATTTACAGTGGGTAACAGCAAGAATCAGAAACCTTTGCAGTGTGACTTGGTCTGACATCTCATTGGATGAGATAGTGCCTTCAAAACAGCTATTGCTTCCCCATGTTTAGAAAATCGAAGCATTATTTCAGGAGCTTGGAGGCAATTTTACTGCTAAACCAGAGTATACGAAATGTTGGAGCACAAACCATTGTCTGGGGGCTGTACCTAGCCAGGTCTCTTCAATGTAGGAGAAGCATACAGTAGTGTATCTCAATCACGGACATTAGCCATGAGATGGGACATATACAGCTTTGGAATAGGACTGTTTGGTTAGTAGTTTGGACTCTCTTAGCCTCATCCATATTTATACAGCATAACATTCACAGTGGTTAAAAACTGCAGTCCCTTAAAATGGTAACAGAGATCCTATTAGAAAGAAATAAGCTTCTCAGGTGAAGCTTGGGAATACAGTCATAGGAAAACCCAGTTAAAGTCTCTGGGGTGGAGTGTCATGTCAGCTGCCGCCACCTCTCTCTATTCAATGCCACTATCTTACCCAGACATGCAAGCATCCCTCCCAGATAGATGATGTTGTTAACCTGTTCCACTATTCTTCCTTCTATCTCAATTCTCGGCTTCTTTGATTTCCTCAATTTGCTGCCATTACAGATGTCTTATCTGTTCTCAGTTTCTTCCCATATGCCTTCAGTTTTACATTCCATTCCCCTAGAGTTTGCTGCAGTTCTTGCTGTGAGGCTCTTCCTGTAATACCACATTGCCTGAATACACCAATTTTGCTGGTCTGTCCCCTCTGACCTGTTTGCTAATTGTAGTCCATCACTGGTATCAACAACAATGGGCTTAAAGCTGAACTCTGATGCACACACACACCCTGGGAACCCTTCTGTGAGACTTAACACCGTTTATAATTGAGTCATTGGGTCCTTCTATGTAGTTTGCACTAACTCTACCAATGTTTCTGGGACTTAAAACCACTGCAGGACTGCCCAAATCAGCTTTATTATGACCTTGTCATATGCTTTCTTCAAGTTTAGGAATGCCCAGTTGGAATCTTTCCTCCTTTCTAGCTTCTTTTCAAGCATCTGTCTCACTGAAAATAGCTGGTCAGTTGTGCTGTATCCTGATCTGAATGTCAACTGCTCATCTCCCATCTTACTTTCTACTACTCTGCATATTCATTTATTAATCACCCTCTCCAGAACTTTCATGCAGTGTGACAGGAGTTTGATACCTCTGTACTGCCCATAGTTGTGAATGTCCTCCTTGTTCTTGAACACTGGCACTAGTTTGTTTAACCTCCAGTCATCTGGGATACATGTTTCTCTCCGTACTGCTATGGGTTTCCTCAGGAGCCATTTCTCCCCTATCTTGGCCATCTTTATCATGTCTGCTGAAACCTCATCTGAGCCTGCTGCTTTCCATGACTTTATTTTCCTTAGTACTGTTCTTACTTCTTCTATGGTGGGCTCCTCCTCTTCTCTCATCATAGGCAGTGCCTGTGTCAATGCAGCTTCTGTAAGGCTTTCTTCATTCCTGTAGACTGATGAGCCTCTGATGCTTTGTTCTTTGCTATTGCAACTCCTTTCTTAGCTTCTTAGTTAGCCAACCAGTATTCCTTATAGCCTGGTCCGTATTTTCTATCTCCCACTTTTTCTTGCATTCCTTCTTTCTTTTGATGCCCTGCTGGACTTCTGCATTCCAGCACCAGCATTCCTTATATATCTTATTTCCATACGTGGCTCAACTACAGATCTGTTCTGTAGTCCGTATACATCCTGTTTTGACCTGCTGCCATTCATCTTCAACTCCACCTATTTCATCTTCTTCTTGAGGTTCTTGAGCCCTATGTATTTCATTGAACAGTTGTATTTCCTCTCCAGTCAACTTCCAGGTCTTCAGCCAGGTCTCTGTTGACCTTATAGCCTTGTCTGCCTCTTCTTGCAGCCGGCTGTGGCAACCATCATTTCACCGGGGATGACTTTACAATCACTGATTCTACCCTAGTGCCTTTTCCTTACCAGGAGAAATTCTACCTGAGTTGCATGTTGGCCATTCTTGTATTGTGATAGTTTTTCATGCTGAACCTTGTTAGCCACCATCAAGCCATTTGATAGACAGAAGTCTAGAATGGCCTCTCATTCTTTATTCCTGTTTCCCCACCCATCTGGATCCAGGCAGTTGTCATATTCTGTTCTGTTGCTGTGATATGTGCATTCAGGTCTTCCACTATCAACACCAAATCATGTTGTCCTGCTTGATCTAGAAGGTCCTGCGACTGTTGTCTGAATGTGGTCTTTTCTTCACTATTACCCATCTGCTGTGTAATATGATATGTATGTGGGTCATAGGCTGAGTTTATGAATACTGCCCTATCATTACATTGGAGTCGGATTGCCATGAATATGTCACTAATTCTGATTACATCCCTCACTGTCTTCTGAAGCCTCTCCCTCACCACAATTCCACACCATGTCTAGCCTGTCCTCTACCTGAGTAGTAGACTTTGTATCCCAAGCCAAGTGGCTTTGCTGCCCTGCCCTTCCATCTTAGTTCCTGGATACATAGGATGCCCATCTTCTTCATTACCATCATGTCATACACCTCCAAGCTCCATCCTGTCAGTGAAGCTATAGTGACTGTAGCAATTCTTAGTTCATGTTTAGCAGGTTGATTGGTTTTACACCCAGTTTTATCTCAACAGAATGATCCCAGGTAATCCAAGCCATGCAAATGGGCACCAGCTGGCTAGTTGCTTATTGATCCAAGGCTACAGGGCTTTATGGCAGGCACACATTGGCCAGTAGGGGCACATAAACCCCTCCCATCTTTAGCATGGCTCCTTGGCATAAGTTGGAGTAGACTAGGTCTCCTCAACCCACTTATCACTGGCAGATACTCATCACCATTTGGCAACATTAGTCAACACAACCAGATTAGCTATAACCATATTTTTACACCATTGAGTTGCTAGCCGTGACATGGCACACAGTCTGTGATCCATTTTCTACTATCTTCAGGATACTGTGCACCACATTAGATGCCCAAAGTGTTTGGTCTGTACAACTGTTCCCTCTATAGGGCACCATCTGGAATCTGTGCTGCTACCCACAGATCCATTATTGGGTAAGTTTGAGCTGGAAATACCCAGCATGTGTTTGACAGTTGCGAGAAACCCCACAGAGACACAGGGAGAACATGCAAACTCCATACAGGCACTGGTCAGAGTTCAGGATCAAACCTTTTATCTGGTGCATGGGATGCAAAGACCTTAACCATCATGCCAGCTGATAAGGCTCATAGTATTGCTTTGTTATGAAAGAAGAAATATTATAGCTTAATGTTTTTCTGTTGTTACATGTTCCATAATGGAAACAGCTTTGTTTGTGTACTATGCGTATGATGTCATGAGAAAGAAAATGAGTTTGAAAATGTGTTGAAATTCAAATTGGGAGGAATTTTCCAGAATACTGCTTTATGTACAAAAGGCTGTAGCTTTCTGGCATGTTTAGTTAGTCTATGTTAGACTTCACTATGTGCTGCTAATCTAGTCTAATGTCTTCCCTTAAACTGCTTTTTTGTCTTAGTAGAATTACTAATGAGGGACGGTAATAAGGAAGCTCTTAATAAGAACTCCTTTGACTACTACTTCCTGTCAAAAGCTGTATTACCTTATTTGGGGTTGTAACATTCTGGTTATCTATGCAAATCTGCATTGAGGGAAACTGTGTTTAAAATTTTTACCTAGTAGGAAATGAAGAGCCACAACTTCTTTACCTAATGCAGAAAGGGTAGATTTATCTAAAAGGGCTGTGCTAACTGATTAATTACCATTCAGTGCTGACTCATTCTAGGACATTCCTCTGGAGATTCTTCAAATAAAGTGACTCTTTCTTTGAAACTTAGCTCAGAAGTTGATCCAGTCAGTCTATACTTTATTCTTGAAGTGTTTGGGGGAGCTTTAACAAAGACTAGGCACAGTTAAGAACATCTTTGCCTGTACTGCAAATAACAAGAGAAACAACCTACTGCACGCAGTCAGTGAGCTCATGTCTAGAAATTTTGCTTGTTTGAGACTTGCAACTACTAAATGTTTTTTGTCGTTGTTGTGTCTTTTGGCTTATCCCGGTTAGGGGTCGCCACAGCGGAACTCCGGTCCGCTAATGTTTGGTAGTGGATTTTTACGTGCCGAGTTACCAGCTCTGACGCACAACCTTCAACGAAGGCACACCCATTCACGTATGCCTCCACACAGAAGATGCTCTAGCTGAGAATCGAACGGGACAACGTCTTGCTGTGAGGCGACAACGCTACCACAGCACCACTACCGCGGATGCCTGCAACTACTAAATGGTCATAAAGGTTAAATGTAGATTAATTACAATTATCTTCAGTTTGTGGCAGTAATAGGACCAGCTAGCTGTTAGAGTTATTCTTATGCAACCTGTATGTTCAAAGTTTCTTATTTTCCCTTTCACTGTGCAAGCATATATTTGTTTGCATGCTTAATTTTCAAACTGTATTGTTTAATTTTGTATGAAAAAGTCATTTTTTACCTTCAAAGTTTATAGCTCACAACTATTTGGAGTACATAAGGGTAATTACACAAAACTGAATTGTAACTGTTGGCATCCACCCTTAGAAAATAAGTACTGTTTGGTATACTATGACTGGGTCATTTTAGAAGTTACTATTACTGTGAATTAGTATGCTAGATTGGTCTGGCTGATGACAACATGATACTGTGAAAGAAAAAATGGGTAACATTGCTGGAAAGGTATTATTAATCTGTCCTGGAATTCATTGTTTGTGTATGGTTGTAATAGTTTTATCCAAGATACAGCTACTGTTGAGCCAGCATCATGGCATAGAGGGATAAAGCCCTAACTATAGCCCAGGCAACCTGAGTTTGATTAGTGCCTTGAATGTTTGAGGTCCTGGCAGGTTGGAATGAGTGCACCAAGCCCACTGGAAGATGGCATTCATCTAGGCATTACCTGTGGAGAGGCATGGTCCATAGAGGGGAATAGCCCTTGGATGTAAAGAGGAGAATACACGGGAAGGAAGAATCAAGTAGTAAATCATATACAAAAAAAAAAATTCTCTGGAGGAAGTAGTCAATGGCACAACCCTCCAGGATAACCTTAGTTTCCAGTCCAGTCCTCACCTTAGAACACAAATATTCTAGGGTTATAGGAGAGACCAGTAGGCACTGGGGTACGTTGGAAAGATTGAAGCAGAAGGGAGACCAAAAAAACAAAACAAAAAAAAAGATGCAGCTATAGTTTGCCTTTTAAATGTTGATGTACATCAGGCCTTCTTTTCAGTGCAGATATTTATGGTGAGAATGTCTGACACCTCTTTGAAAACCAGTGGCAAAATATTCATGTGTCTGTAGTTTTGCTCCATATTGCTGTCATGCTTTCATTTTGCTATGGTTCTTTTTAATAACAATCAGGGTTTAAAAGGGGCAACCATGCAGTTTGTCATTGTTTCTTTGTATTTTTCGAACTGCTGTGCCTAAATATACTAGTACAATCTCAAAGCTGCTTATTTCTGATTGAGCAGGATTGTTTTGTTTGAGTGGTAAAGGTCAACTGGCATGGAAGCAGTCATAATCAGAAGTATTAGGTTGTGTCCGTGTCATTGAAAAAGTGTTTTTATTGGTGTTTAAGATAGTTATTGCATTTTTCTTTGTGCCAATATGTACATAATGCAAATATTGAAAGTTTTAATTTTAGAAAGCTGTTGTCTATTTATTTAATAATTAATACTAGTACCTGCAAAGCATTTGTAAAAAGTATCATGGATTTCTGAAATTAGGCTATTCAAAATTCACTTTGTCATGGGAGACAGCAATACTGCATATATTCAAAACTTCTCCAAAGCTGACTTTGGGCTCGTAAAAACAGAGGTGGGTAACTTCACTGCACCCATGCAAATGGAAAATAGGTGGATGACCAATGAATCATACACCAGTGCACTGTACAAACATGTACATAAATGAACGGAACTAGCCATACCCAACAGAACCAAGACACCCTCCTCCAAAAAAAGGAAGCTAATTTGGTGATCCCCTGCCACTAACAAATTCTACAACAAAAGGAAGAAACTATTGCAGAAAAAGGGAAAGTCCCAAGACCGTAAAAACTCCCTTATTAGCCTCAACAAAAAGTTGAGATCTCTCATCAAAACTTCTAAAGCTAGCTATGAAGGCAGAATTGCGGCAGACACTAAAAACATCCACAAAGCCTTCTACAGTTGTATCAAAAATCTCCACGGCAATACCCAGATTTGCTCTGAGTTACTGCACAATGGTACCTCCTATACTGAGCCAACAGATATTGCCAACATACTAGCCGACAGATTCAGTGCCAACTTTACCCCTCTCTCCCCCTTAAAGGACTAATCACAATACCGGAAGAATGCCAGGCACCCAGCATTACTGCAGGACAGGTTAAAGCTGCATTGTCCAATGCCAAGAATACAGCTTCCATGGGACCCGACAATATCCCTGGCTGTATTCTACATGAACTACAAAGTGAACTGAAACCACACCTGTGTGCCCTGTTCAATCACAACCTCACCTCAGGCTTTGTCCCTACAGAATGGCACACTGCTACAGTCATCCCTCCATAAAGGGGGAGTGACTACAGACCTTGGGAATTATCACCCCATTAGCCTGATGAGTCTAATATGTAAGGCTATGGAGCGCATCATCATGGACCTAGTTAACAAGGATGTAGGGAATATCCAAACTCTGGATCCCACGCAATTTGGTTTTGTGAAGGGTCGATCATGCCTGCTCATGCTGGTTGAATTCTTTGAGTCAGTCACCAGAGCTGTGGATGAGAGCAAGGCAGTTCATACAGCCTACCTTGATCTGGCCAAGGCCTTTGATACCATTCCCCACTCAGGATACACTCACTAAACTAGGCATCAACCCGTATGTCACTAGGTGGGTTGCAAACTGGCTCACAGATAGAACCTACAGTGTGAAAGTAGCAGACTCCAAGCTGACCATTCACGAGTGGAGTCCCGCAGGGATCGGTCCTGGGTCCTCTCCTGTTTGGCATCTACTTCTCAGAAGACCAGGCCAACATGGAAGGACTCTGGCTGACCAGGTTCACCGACGATTGCAAGCTGGGAGCCATTATTAACTCCCCATGTGATGTAGACATCCTACAGAAAGGCCGCAATGAGACCAACGACTGGTGTCGAAACCATGGCCTTAAGTTTAATGCCAAAAAATGCACCGTCATTCCCTTTGGGAAAAATACAGTTCCCACTTATTACCACATAGATGGTAGCCCATTGAACACTGAAGGTGTTATAAGAGATCCGTGGTCACAGGTTGATAGCAACTTCTCCTTTGACCACCACATTGTCACTGTGGTCAGAAGGTCCTTCTGTGTGGCACATCTCATTTCTAAGGGTTTTGCATCCAGGAAGAAAGAGGTCA